>NC_058083.1:449311532-449611532 GCF_014858855.1 Bufo gargarizans
ATCAGTGTTTTGGGTTCATTAAACTTGTAACTCTTGTCTTTTCTTCCACTTTCTTTATGGAGAGGCAGCTTGGAGGGTTATTTTATAGATACTACCAAATGTGGAATCGTATTTTAAGAAAGCAATCACTTGGTGTTACATGCCAATTTACAAAGACTTATTTGCACTGGATTATCACCACCAATTACAAGATTCACACAATTAGGGCCAAGTGTGAAAGTAGTGAAATATTGATGATAAATGATAAATGTTTTTCTTTTGTTGACTGATTTTGCTGCCATAATGATAATCTTTATCAAAGGGCACATTATTGTAGATAGGGTATGTTCACCTGGAGGATACGCCACCCATTTTCTGCTGTGGAATTATAGACAGAAAATCCGCAATGTATTAAAATTAGGGTTCATGCACGTGACTAGGTAGAGCGAATCGACTTCGGATGAAATATTCATAGTCGATTCGCATAAACCTTTGTTAAAATACTGGTAGGCAGAGAGAAAAAATGTAGGCGTTCTCAAACCCTGTCACACTGAGCACGGACCATGCCAAGAACCACGGCGTTACTTGAGTAAAAAGAGAAAAGGGTCCAGCTCGATTAAAATGTTACTTTTATTTTTCAGTGCAGATAAAAGCCAGTTACACTCCAGTCTACATGTTTCGGATCAGAGACAATAGCGATCCTTCCTCATGACATACACATACCGAGGAGGGGGTTGGATATATAGCGCCTCCACCTAAAAACAGGTGGACACACTAACTACAAGCCCCTCCTTTAAATGAAATTGACAACATGTGCTAAAAGACATGATTAATTAAAACAAAAGAACACACACAAATCATGGATCAGAAATTCAATAATGTAACATCAGGTCGTGTTTCCGATTAAGTCCACTTGGTGTAGTGGACCCCATTTTGAAGATCCAAAAGGACTCACGATTCAAAAGCTTCTTTTTATAATTACCACCCCTTGGTGGTGGAGTAACCCTTTCCAAGCCTTGCAATATTAAACCGTCTGTGTCACCACCATGCACCACTGAAAAATGCAGTCTAACTGCAGAGACATTCCTGGCATGTGAATGAGGAATGTCAGAGATGTGCCTGCACAATCTAACCTTGAGGCCATTGGTGGTGCAACCAATATACTGGAGGGAACAGAGAGTGCATGAAATACAATACACCACATGAGTGGTGTTACAGTTGATGTATTGTTTGATGGAAAAGCTTTGATTCATGGCATAGGAAAAAACTTCCTTGCCAGGTTGCATATGAGAGCAACACGTATAGATTTTGTGCCCACATTTGTAGCTACCAAGACACCGCAACCACACTGGAGAGGCTCATGCCCCCTCAGAATACAAAGAGGGGCAGAGTCTATTGCCCAGTGTGGGCGCTCTACGGGCTGAGCACAAGATGCCACCCTTCAAGACACTGCGCCTTTGGTCATCTGTGGACAATACAGGTAAGTGCTTTCTTACTATATTACAAATCTGCGAGTATTGTGCACTAAAAGTAGTGACAAAAACAGGCAAACAAGAATGCCGTGACTGATTTAATTTCTCAGAGCGACGTGTGCGCTTGTGGTGAGTAAATAATAGTGATTGTCTAGGTCTGGACAGGGCTTCCTTCTGGGCGCATGCTAGACTGTGCTGGGAATATTGTCTCATGGAAAGGCGGAAGGCAGCAGATCGCATCTCCATGCGGCATGTTGCATCCTGAGTGCAATTTCGTCTAATGTGAATAAACTCACCATTGGGAATATTTTTAGCAACATGGGGAGGATGACAAGACGCCGCATGGGGAATTGTATTGCCCGCAGTTTTGTTTTAATTAATCATGTCTTTTAGCACATGTTGTTAATTTCATTTAAAGGAGGGGCTTGTAGTTAGTGTGTCCACCTGTTTTTAGGTGGAGGCGCTATATATCCAACCCCCTCCTCAGTATGTGTATGTCATGAGGAAGGATCGCTATTGTCTCTGATCCGAAACATGTAGACTGGACTGTAACTGGCTTTTATCTGCACTGAAAAATAAAGGTAACATTTTAATCGAGCTGGACCCTTTTCTCTTTGTTAAAATACTGTACGGAGAGAGCGTTCCGTACAGTATTAGAATTTATTGGCTCCTATGAGCCGAAGTTATTACTTCGCAAAGTCTCATGTGACTTTGGGTAATAACTTCAGAAATAAATTTCTACTGTTTAAAAACCTTTTACCGAACACTGTTTGGGTTCCAAGTGGTACCTTGGAACAAAACCCGAGTTCCGCAAAAGTTTTTTTACAGTAGAAATTGATTTCTGAAGCTAATATATTCTAATACTGTCCAGATCCCTCACTCCGTACAGTTTTCTAACAAAGTTTTATGCAAATCGTCTTTGGATGTTTTATTCTAAGTCGATTCGCTCATCCCTACATGCGACCATATTTTGCATCCATGTCCAATCTGCATTTTTTTGCAGATTGCACATGGACTCACTTATTTCTATGAGTCGACAAAAAAATGGACAGCCCACGGATGTCATTTGTGTGCTGTCTGCATCCTTATGTCCTTTCCACAAATTACAGAACACGTCCTATTCTTGTCAGTATTGAGGATGAGAATAATCATTTCTAGTGATGGGAGTAAGAAAAAATGTGAAATAAATGCAGAAGGTATCTGTATTTTTGCTGATTCTTAGTTTGTGGTTATGTTCATGTGCATGAAGCCTAACTGCAAAGTAAATAAGATTTTACAAAATGTCATTAGCACTTTGCAGAAAAAAATCTGAAATTGTTAAAGCCTGTAGAGTAGTTCATGGAGGCTGCATGATTGCTTGTACATAGGCACATGGCCTCTCTGTGCTACTATAAGGATGCACTCAGATACTGCGGGTTGTGTTGCAGAAATTTCCACAACTGAAAGTTCTACTAACCTGAATGCGGCTTGCAGAAATCTTGCTTGCTTGCCCATTCAGATGAATGGAGCTGATTTTCTGCAACATGTAAGTGCACCCTAAGGCCTCTTTCACACGGGTGTCATGTTTTTTAGCCGGATGCGTTCAGAGTGCGTTCAGTTAAAAGCTTGCGATTTTTCAGGCGAGTGCTGTCAGTTCATTATACGCTTGGCTCGCGTTCCAACGTTTTTCCCGTGCGTGTGACATCCGGATGGCATGCGTTTTTTTCAACGCGCGTTAAAAAAAACTGATCAATCCACTACATTCACCTGTAACTGCAAACACCATATAAATACCCCCATCATGCATTGTTTTGTTGGATAGCTCCATTTTTTGGTGGAGTGGTTTGTGTGTTGATTGGTGTGTGTGTTTGTTAGTGGATTATCCTTTGCAGGATGTCCACGTTCACCCTGTCATCCACTGACCATGTGTTTTTGCACTGGCTGGTCTCCCGCTGTTTTGGAGAGCAGCCAGAAATGATTGAGGAGGAGCCGCGGAGGAAGCGCATGTGGGTGCATCCCATAATTTCGCAGCGTGCCAGCAAAGGTATCTTTGTTGGCTTGTACACTGAGCTCCGTGCGCACCCTCCAAAGTTCTTCAATTATTGCCGCATGTCGGTGTCTACTTTTGATCGTCTGTTGGAGGAGTTGAGGCCTTCCTTAACTTTTCAGGACACCAATATGCGGCGGAGTGTGTCACCTGAAGAACGGCTTATTATTACTTTAAGGTAAGACTATATATATTTTCAGACTACCGTATTTTTCGCCGTATAAGACGCACCGGCGCATAAGACGCACCTAGGTTTTTGGGGAGGAAAATAAGAAAAAAAATATTTTTAACCAAAAGGTGTGCTGTGGGTTTGGAACTAGGTGGTCTGTGGATGGCACTATTACTGGGGATCTGTGGATGACGGACACTGTTATGGGGGGATCTGTGGATGACGGACACTGTTATGGGGGGATCTGTAGATGACGGACACTGTTATGGGGGGATCTGTGGATGACGGACACTGTTATGGGGGGAACTGTGGATGACGGACACTGTTATGGGGGAACTGTGGATGACAGACACTGTTATGGGGGGATCTGTGGCTGGCACTGTTACAGGGGGGGGATCTGTGGATGGCACTGTTATACATGTGTCATCCACAGACCCTCCCAGCCCATAACTGTGCCATCCACAGATCCCCCGCCGCTCCAGTATACTAATATAATAATTCTTATTAAATTAATAGTTATTAAATATGCCTCTTTATTCCTAAAAGTACCTTAAATCCTAAGCGTTTCAGTACAATGCCGGCAGGCCGGCAGCCGGCGCGGCGCGTCACTCACTGACGTCACTTGCCTGCGCCGCCTGCTTCATTCATAAAGTAGGCGGCGCAGGCACGTGACATCAGGGAGTTACGCTGCCGCCCGCCCGGCCTGCATTGTACGGATGCGCTTAGGATTTAAGGTACTATTAGGCATAAAGGGGCATATTTAATAACCATTAATTGAATATGACATATTTTATTAGTATACCGGAGCGGCGGGGCGGGCCTTTAGTACAGTGACTGCACCGCCCCGCCGCTATTGCCGGCCCCAGCTCCTCCTCCCAGTCCCTCCCCGAGTCCCCGCTCGCTTTACATCGCTGCCAGCGATGTAAAACTGACTGCATTCGCCGTATAAGACGCAGGGGCATTTTCCCCCCATTTTGGGGGAAGAAAAAGTGCGTCTTATACGGCGAAAAATACGGCAAATACTTTAATGCCACCCTGTTTTCCAATACATAGTTGTTAGGTCAATGGCCTATGTATTTTAATTTTTTACTATTATATGCCTGAGTGCGTAAATGAAGTAGACCTGTATTTAAACTCCCTTATTTTTAGTGATAAACTGTGTGTGGTTAGATTAGTCACACCAGAATCCAGTTCCGCAGGGGTTAATTATTCAAATGCAGCCTGTAATGATGAGGACACTTCACCTGTGTGTATATGTTAATTGTCTTGAACTTTTTGAAGGTTTCAATGCTATTCCTTATTTAGTTTGATATCAGAATATAAATCATATTTTAGTCAAAAGATACCACTATCTGCTTGTTTCATATATTTATCAGCTACTTTTCCATTAAATAATGTCAAATAATGTGCTAGATTTAAAAACATATGCTCTGAAAGTATCTAATTCTATTTTTTTCTTTTTTTTTTCAGATATCTGGCGACTGGTAATTCTTTTTCGTCTTTGCATTTTGTTTTTCGAATGGGCACTTCCACAATTGCTGGCGTGGTACGGGCTACATGTGCAGCCATTTGGTTGACACTGAAGGCTTCAGTGCTGCCACAACCAACCAGGCAGCAGTGGCTTGATATAGCCCACGGCTTCCAGGAAAGGGCTCAATTTCCTAATTGTCTTGGTGCCCTTGACGGGAAACACATACGGGTTAAGAAGCCACCGAACTCAGGGTCCCAATACTATAATTATAAGCAGTTTTTCTCTGTAGTTTTGTTGGCCTTGGCTGACACAAACTACAGGTTTATAATTGTAGATATTGGGTCCTATGGAAGTTCTGCAGATGCTCACATCTTCAGGGCTTCCAGAATGGGTCGCTGGCTTCAGTCCAACCAACTGGACGTACCACAGCCAGCAAACCTTCCTGGCTCTACTGGCCCACCTGCGCCTTATGTGGTCGTTGGGGACGAGGGATTTGCCCTTTCTAGCCACCTGATGCGTCCTTATTCTTGACGCGGTTTGGATGCCAAGAAGCGCAATTTTAATTATCGGTTAAGTAGAGCCAGAAGGTTTGTGGAGTGCACATTCGGCATTTTTTCAAATAAATGGCGGGTTTTCCAGTCGTCAATACAGCTGGCACCACAAAATGTCAATGTGGTCATCAAGGCATGTGTAGTGCTGCATAACTACATACGCACCTATGAGGCCACACCTGATGAAGACGCCCAAGTGTACAGTACACCATCACCCAGAGACACTTTACTACTTGGACGATCTGGATATGCTGGACTCAGAGTGCGGGATTTTTATTAGGATTATTTTATGTCCCCTATTGGTTCTTTTCCTTTTCAACAGTAGTCCTCAATGCATGGCCTTTTGTGTTTGCCACTCTATTTTCATAACCAGGATGGTTTGAGTTTAGTTAAGTTTGGATTTTTGTTAGTTAGGGACTCGCAAGATTATGAGGACCCTTGACGTGGGTTGCGAGCTTACATATTTTGCAAATAAATAGTCTAATCTACATGGTATGTGAAATATGTACTAATACCTCATTTCTCTATTACCTACAAAATGTGGCTAAATTACTCAAAATTTTAAAAATGTTTTTCGGTATAATACAGAGTTAAACAAATGTCTTAATATTGATTATATGGTGTTGGAGGAGTATAGATTTGTTGGTCTAACATGTTTTGTATGTATGTGTAATAAAACAAACTAATTTAAATTGATTATGACCTTCATTTTGATGTAAGAACCCCTAAAAATAAAAACTATTGAACGTCAGTGTTTGTGTGCAAAATTTACATTTCATATGTGTCCTATGTGGTTACTAATGTCTAGTACAAATGTACTATCTATATATTGTGTTCTGTGTATGCACAATAAAATAAAATCAGACACATTCGAAGCTTGAAAACAAAAATGTGTTTTATTGCACACATTAAAATAAAATAAAATCTCTGGGATATGAAAATAAATACATTTTTATGGCCAAATGACTACAAATTAACATATTGCCTTGACGGCGAAGAAGATCCCTGATAAGGAGGGGCCGAATATTGTGAGGGTCCAGGCTGATTTTGACCTTTTCCCTCATAAGGAGCTCTTGAATATTGGCCCTGGGATGGGGGCCCGGAATATTGGCCCTGTGAAGGGGGGCCGGAATATTGGCCCTGTGAAGGGGGGCCGGAATATTGGCCCTGTGAAGGGGGGCCGGAATATTGGCCCTGGGATGGGGGCCCGGAATATTGGCCCTGTGAAGGGGGGCCGGAATATTGGCCCTGGGAAGGAGGCCTTGAAAATTGTGCCTGGGAAGGGGGGCCAAGGCATTGTGGTGGCCCAGCTCGACTGGGCGAGGGTCCCGGAGGCCCATAGCTGGGTTCACCCCGAATCTGTGGAACATATGGTGCCATTGGTGGCCTATAATGATCCCTTGGGGGGGCATTTGTGGTTGGTCGGGGATTGGCTGGGAAACAGTGGGGTGTTTGGGGACAATTAGTTGCCCATAGCGGCGTAAATTTTCAAGGGCGTCATGCATGACCGAGGGATCAGGAAGGGAATTCGCTAGCTCCAGAACGATTTCTACGGAAGTTCTTGTCCGTAATAATCGTTCTGGAGATAGCTGCCGCATATAATGGGCCAGACTACGGGCAAACATATCGTGATGATCCTCCTGCCGAGCCCGAGATAAATAATCCAAAACTTGAAAATTCACATTGGACTCGGCAGGAGGATTTGCCCGTCGTCTGGACCTGATGGGTAGAGCCAGGGGGGAGGGGGGGAATCAGCTCCTGATGCTGCGGGAGGCTCGGAAGGTGCTGGTGTTGGTCCTGGAACAGTCTCCTGCTGCCCAGCTGTCGTCTCCTCCTCGCAAGCACTCGACAATTGTGGTGCCGATTCTTCTCCTTCCTCCTCTAGGTTGTCCTCCGTTCTACAAAATGAGTAAAAGATATAAACATGAGGAATCAAAAAATTCTATTATTAACATATTCCTGTCATGAGCTACACAATCTACATTTGTCACATAGTACTATCAGGTCCAACAAACCGAGGTTTCATTATGGCAAAACATTCGGGGCTTGTGCCCCATATGTTTGGTCCAGTGCCCTGAATGTTATGCTGGATTGCTGATAGAATGTTAAGGAAATATTCAAGTGAATTTTTCCATTGATTGGAACTGGGCAACCCCCTGATCACCCCCCTGATCACCCCCCTGATCACCCCCCTTGTACTAGTTCCGCTACTTATTTGCTGCGATTAAGCACCGATGGCACAGAAGTGACTGAACTCATGCCAGCGCAACAGATAAGTAGCGGAACTAGTACAAGGGGGGATGGGGGGTGATCTGGGGGTTGCCCAGATGGCTAGTCCCTTCGCAGTAGTTATTAAACCACTTTCAGCACTTCCCCATTCACTGAAGGGGGGACTGCTGAAAGGGGTTAATAACTACTGTGAAGCCCCCCTCCCCCCCGGGGATGGCGACATAGCTTCATGGGTGTAACTTGGATTCACGGGGGCATTGTACAGTGGCCTTGTGCCCCAGATGTTTTCACACACTAGCAACTCCCCTGCCAACCAAAAATAGACATATGTGGTAATTGTGGTAGTATAGATGTAGCAGGGATAACCCACACACTCAGAAATATAAGGTGCATACTCGTGTATACTATCGTGTTAACTTTAACCAAAACGAGTAAACCAAATTTTAAAAAAAACATTTATTAGACATCTATGTACCATTGAGCATGTGGGTTAATCCTGCTACATTATTTACGTACCATCAATCTTTACTCAACTTATCATTTTAATATCCTACTTTGGGTTAAGAAAGGAGCAATGTGAATGTTTGCTATTGCAAAATATGACATTTCACATTGATCCATTCAAAACATTCACAGTATGTAACAATTCGCCATACAGTGCGTATAGCTTATTGTGTAGAATGGACTTACGGACGCAGATCCATGACAGCGCGGAGGAACATTAGCTGCTCCCGGAAGAGGTACGGCCTTTTCTTGTGGAGACCAGCCCCGCTCCGCCCCTGCTTTCTCATTTCCTTCCGGAATTGGTCACGGCAGCTCCGCCAACGATTCTTGACCTCTTCAACTGGTAATAGAAAGGCAAGAAAGGAACAGGGATCAATTTCTAAAGTGATAGGTAAACTAACGTATAACAAGGCATATAGACTAGGGAGGACAACATAGATCAAACATGTATACATTGTTTTAACTTACTTAAATTCCTGCGACTTTGGCCTTTGGTCGTTTGCCATATGGCTGCAAAGAGATCCTGGGTAACCTCCTCCCAGGCAGCGTCCTTTTTATATCGGTCCTGGTATTCAGAACAACGGAGATCCCAGAGGCAGGGCCTATCCTGCACCAGGACTATCAGCCTCTCCACATCCATGGCACGTGGATTTTTGGGCATTCTGACAACTATTCGCTCCGCGAGGGCTTGGAAAAGCTGCAGAAAACGGATCCCTCATGTGCTGCCACAAACCACATGCAGACAGACACAGAGAAAAAAAACGCCTACTTCCTGTATTAATATAGCCCAGGAGTGTTGCTAAGTGACTTCCGTCAAAAAAAACTGAACGCAACGCATGGTATCCGGATGCCATCCGATTTTCACACACCCCATTCACTTCTATGGGGCCTGCGTCACGTCAAAATCGGACAATATAGAGCATGCTGCGATTTCAACTGAACGCACAAGTGATGCGTTAAAAACATCGCTCATGTGCACAGCCCCATAGAAATGAATGGGTCAGGATTCAGTGCGGGTGCCATACGTTCGCCGCACGGATCGCACCCGCACGGAAAAGTCGCCCGTGTGAAAGGGGCCTAAGGCTCTGCTGAGTCCAGTAGGATGACATTGCTTTCTAGAAAATACCTCCATACTTACCAAGTCCAATCAAGCATGCCACTATTGTTTTTGTTGGACACTGTACAATTAAAGAATAACCTCTGCATGCCTCTGTATGAATGTAAATACATATGAAGTCTCAATGCGCATATTTAGGAGCCCTGTCATAAATAGAGCTAAAACATGGTTGTATGCTTGAAACGTTAAATGGGTTACCCACCTTTGTGGACTTGCAACCCCACCATAATACTACGGCGCCGCGGGAAGTGACTTCCCGACCAGTGGCGTACTACTACAGCACACTGATCAGGTAAGTGTAGATGCTGCGCCCGCCCAATCAGCTGCAGGGGACCGGCTGTTCCCGTTAGCTGGACCCCTGCTGTATGCGCCGACAAACACCAATGCCAGCGCATTAATCCTCACAATGCCATGGAAAGCGCTGACCGCGGCATGTGCGGGCTGTGTGGAGGGAGCTCCCTCCCCTTCCCCATGAGGTCCCCACACTGCTGTGACGGGGACCCGATGGCAGGGAATGCAGCCCAATGCCTTCCTTAGGCTTCGTGGCTGCCTTCCATGTAAGCCTGTGAGAGCCAACCCCCTGGATCCCACAGGCAGGAAGGCTGTAAGTGTATTACATTGTCTAATACACTTACAGCCAATGCATTACAATACAGAAGTATTTTAATGCATTGTACAGGGGGTCAGTTATGGGGAATAAAAAGTAAAAAAAAAAAGTTAAAATAAAGTTTTGCATGATAAAAAAATAAAAGTTTCAAGTAAAAAAGTGTTCTTTTCCCATAATTAAGTAATAAAAAATTGTACAAAATAGGAGAGAAAAGTATACATATTAGGTATTGCTGCGTCCGTATCGACCGGCTCTCTAAAAATATCACATGATCCACCCTGTAAGATGAATGCAGTAAAAAAAAAAAGAAACTGTGCCAAAACAGCCATTTTTGGTTACCTTCTCTCACAAAAAGTGTAATACCAAGCGATCAAAAAGGCATATTTAGCCCAAAATGGTACCAATCAAACCGTAATCTCATCCCACAAAAAATAAGACCCTACCTAAGACAATCACACAAACAAAATAATAATATGGCTCTCATAAAATGGCAACACAAAAGCAAAAAAACAAGATTTAATTGTGTTCAAAAATGCATTTACTGCGTAACACTTAACAAAAATAAAAATGATAGACATATTAGGTATCGTCACGTCCATAACAACCTGCTCTATAAAAATGTCACATGAGATGCTCCCTCAGGTGAATGCTATAAAAAAAAAAATTAAAATATGCCAAAACTGCCATTTTTGGTCACCTTGCCTCACACAAAGTGTAATACCAAGCGAACAAAAAGTCTTAAGTACCCCAAAATGGCACAAATCAAACAGCCTTCTCATCCCACAAAAAATGAGACCATACCCAAGACAATCACCAGAAAAATAAAAAAAATAGGGCAGTTGGGACATGGCAACACAAAAACAAGATTTAATTCTGTTCAAAAATGCATTTACAGTGTAAACTTAATAAAAATAATAGACATATTGGGTATAGGCGCGTCCGTAACAAACTGCTCTATAACAATATCACATTATATGCCCCCTTAGGGCTTGTTCACACGAATGTATGGGTTCTGTTCAGTGCATTAGGGCCCTATTTGCGGTCCGCAATGCACGGAGAACATTCAAGTGAATGGGTCCGCATCCGTGATGTGGAATGCACACGGAACGATGTCCGTTCATTGCGGATCCGCATATGCGATCCGCAATATGGCCTTAAGTGAATACTGTAAAAAAAAGTTTTAAAATCTATGCCAAAACTGTCTTTTTTCACCTTGCCTTACAAAAAGTGTAATACCAAGCGATCAAAAAGTCTTATTTACCCTAAAATGGTACCCATGAAAAGGTCACCGCATGCCACAAAAAATGAGCCCCTACATAAAACAATCACTAAAAAAATAAAAACCAAAGGCGCCCATAAACCAATCTATCAAAATCTGCGCTGCAAAGGCATATGGCACTCCTTCCTCCCTCCACAGCAGTTTACCACCACATATGTGTTGCCATATTTAGGAGAAAATAGGTCACAAATTTGTGGTGCTTTTTCTCCTGTCACCCCTTGTGAAAATAAAAAATTTGGTACTAAAGCAACATTTTATTGGAAGAAATGAAATTTTTCATTTTCACAGCCAAGTGTTTTCAAATTCCGTAAAACGCTCAGGGGGTCAAAGTGCTCAGTACCCACCTAATATATTCTTTGAAGAGTGTTGTTTCCAAAATGGGGTCACTTTTTGAGGGTTTCCACGGTAGGGGTACGTCAGGTTCTCTTCAAGTACAAAATGGTGCCCAAAAACCATTCTAGCAAAATCTGCCTGCAAAATCCATATGGTGCTCCTTTTCTTCTGACCTCTGCCACGTACCCATAGAGCAGTTTTCCACCACATATGGGGTATTTCTGTAAACTTCAGAATCAGAGTAATGCAAATTGAGGTTTAGATTGCTGTTGATTAACATGAAAAATCTGCATAAAAAATAAAAAAAATTAATTTTGCCTCCATTCTCCTTTAATTCTTGTGGAACACCTAAAGGGTTAACAGAGTTTGTAACATCAGTTTTGAATAATTTTAGGGGTGTGGTTTCTAAAATTGGGTAATTCATAGGTGGTTTTCATTATTTAAGCCCCTCAAAATCACTTTAAAACTTATTTGGTGCTTAAAAAATGGTTTTGGATATTTTGTTGAAAATTTTAAAAAAGGCTTCTAAACTTCTAAGCTTTTTAATATCCTAAAAAAGAAAATTACATTTACAAAATGATGCAAACATAAAGCAGACATATGGGGAATGATGACTGATTATTTTATGACTTAAAAGTAGAGAAATAAAAATTTTGAAAATTGAGAATTTTTCCAAATCTTTAGTAAATTTGGGATTTTTTTTATAAATAAAGGAATAATATATTGACTCAAATTTAGCACTGTCTTGAAGTACAAATTGTTGTGAGAAAACACTCTCAGAATAGTCTGGATCAGTAAAAGTGTTCCAAAGTTATTACCACATAAAGTGACATGTCGGATCATCAAAAAATGGCCTGGGCAGGAAGGTGAAAACTGGCCTGGGGTAGAAAGGGTTAAGAATTCTAAAAGCGGACTCTTAAATAACATTTATAATGTGTTTAATACATTTGATATGCTTCAGAACTTCTGTTAGTCACTAGTGATGAGCGGCAGGGGCAATATTTGAATTCGCTATATTTCGCAATATTTCATAAATATTTGGTAGAATAGTCGTCATATATTCGCGAATTCGAGATTATTTTCTTGATCGCAAAAAAATCGGCAATGTAATATTTGCGTAATGCGCACAAAATACAGGCGTTAGTCACTATAGCTATATTTTTCAAGCTGCTAGAAGTTTCCTGAGACTGGTGAAAATGGTTGGCACGGCAGAACATTACAATAGCTTTATATGCAGATAGAGTGCTCCAATATATTCACAATTGTGAAATCGGCACTAATGATGTGAATATTTTGCCGCAATACGTGCAAGTTCACATTTTAACAGGTCTGACTACTTATTAGCGATTGGTGCACTAAATATTGTTGTGAACTTGTGACATCACAGCACTATGTCTGTAGCATGTATGTATGTACAGCAGATCAGCTACACTATATCACTATCTAACCTACACTGACTATCTCCCACAAACTATCTGTATTATATATATGAGCTAACTATCTAACTAACTATCTAATGTAATGATACAGGAAAGCAGAGAGCACAGCAATAACACTGCTGTCTCTCTCAGATCTGAAAAATACTGCATACAAGGGCTGCTGGGGAGGTTCTTATATAGTAAGGGGTAGGCAACTTTCCTATTGGTTGCTAGGGATGTTATAAGCTCAGACAAAGACATTGCAGCCTTCTCATTGGCCCACAAGCAAGAAGGGAGGTTACTGACGAAAAAAAGATCTAGAATATTCGAAATTACTAATATATACCACTATATTCTAAATATTCACCAATATTCGCGATTAATATTCGCTATTCAAATTTTCATGCCCAACACTATTAGTCACTCCAAAACTGTTGAGGTAGATATTAAAAGTGTCTAAAACACATGATTAACTTGATGCATGCTATAAACTACATTTTTTGGTCCATTTTCCTTGGATGTTTTATTTTTATTTGTATTTGTTTCCCCTCCTGCTCCCATCCCTCCCCTAGTCCAAATACCTTTAAAAATAAAAGCAAACACAGGGAACCACTAGTTATGTTCTCTTTGTGTATGTGTATGCTACCTGCATATCTGATTATAGTCCTCCCCTGGATCTCCACAGGAGCGTGGAGATTGATCAGTATCAGTATCACTCATTGTCAGCAGTGGCCGTAGCTAGGCTATAGAACAATGCAAAAAACTATATGGTAAAATGTGCAAAAAAACATTGGTATATTACAAGTTAAAAAAAGCTAAATGTGCTGAAAGAACCAGAAAAGAAGCACAATATATTAATAAACAGCTTCAAAAACTGTTGATGCCTAATTGCTAAATAGTTTATACAAACATATCTGCTTTATGCTAGAAAACAAATTGAGTACTACCTGTAGCTGTACAACAGTATTGCAGCTTAGTAGAAAACTTAGAGCAAGGGTGGCCAACCTGTGGCTCTTGAGCCACATGCGGCTCTTTGCTTCTTCAGGTGCAGCTCTAGCTGAGGAGCCAGGAAGCAGTCAGGCCAGCTCACTCTCCACCCCATGCTCAGATCTCTTTTCCTGATCAGGCACTGTTACTACTTTGCAGCTCCAGCTCACTATCCACTATGTCCTGATGCACACAGTGTGAGAACGTAGTACGCGGAAACACACACTATGATCTGACGTTGTGCTCATCAGGTCACAATGGAGAGCGTGTCAGACCTGCAGAGTAGCAGGAGCCCAGTGCCTGATCAGGAGAGGGAAGAGATTTATTTATTTATTATAGAACTGAGCATGGGGGGGGGGGGGGGTGGTCCTGATCTGGTCAATGTGGGTTTGATATGAGCATGGGGGTCTGATCTGAGCATGAATGGGAAGATCTGAGCATGGGGGTCAGATCTGAACATGGGGGTCTTGTTTGAGCATGGGTTGGTCAGGTCTGAGCATGGGGGTCGGATCTAAGCATGGGGGGGGGAATCTGAGCATGGTGGGGGAGATCTGAGCATGGGGGGGAGATCTGACCATGGGGGGAGATCTGACCATGGGGGGGGGGAGATCTGAGCATGATATTTTTTCTTTTTTTCTCTGCTAATGAAAAATAAAAAAATATTTTTAGCAGAACTCAGATCGGATGAAATTTTTATTTTTAAATCTTATTTTTCTTTGTTAAAACCTAGGTGCATCTTGTAGGGCGAAAAATATGGTGACTTGTGTGTAAATGTATAGCTTGTGGCTCCTGGTAGTCATAAGTTGTTGTTTTTTGGCTCTTTGTGTCCATAAGGTTGGCCACCCCTGAGCTTGAAGTTGCATGGAGATGGTATAACAGCATTGGGTCATGTACAGGGCTGTGGCCAGCATTTAGATTGATATTTAAAGGCTACGGACACCTTTAGAGGCAATTTTATTGCATTGTTATGATATTTTTAAAAAATTTGGGTTAAAATTCATTTTTGGGCAATTAGCATTTATTACAGTTTTTCCTCTACAGCTTTCAGTTTCAGTGCTTTTGCAGACCATTGAATTCTACTTTACAGTGAATCTGTCATAGTGTTGTTCTGATGGTCTATGTGTACTTTCCTGATCTCTCGTAGATACTCCTTATAGCTAAATGTTTATCAGTTCGATAAGAATTTGGTTATAATGAGTGTTCATAATCTGTCAGGAGTCCAGAGATAAGGACTACAGGGCTACTGTTGAAATTTTCATTAAAGACCACTCTGAGAAATGAGTTTTGTACAACATTAGCAAAATGCAAAGATTAAAAAAAAGCCCCAAAGGTTTCAATTTTTTGCATTGTGTTTAATAGGCAAAACATTGAGGCAAGTTAGTACTTGACTGGATCTCAGAAGATGGTGAGACAATATTTAAAGTCAGGTCAAGTTTCAAACATCAGTGGGACATTACATTTGACACATCAGAGGTGACCTGTTCTCCAAAAATAGCAAAATCCACCCCATTAATCAGCTGATTACAGTGTGCTATGCTCCTGACTGTCACTGTCCCTCCCATGACAGAGGTGAGAAGATCAGAGAGAGGGTGAGGGTATCTGACAGTATCTCTGTTTTCTCCTTTCAGTGTTGTGTTTGGAATGACCACACCTCTTGTCTGGTGCAGCTGGTGGTCATTACTGAGGCTATTTAGTTCTGACTCATACTGCTTACTTTGCGGTTGATATTTTCGACTGTAGTTGGTTGAGCTGGTGTGTTGTTCCTTTGGATCTCCTGCTCCTCCATTCTGCTTTAAGCTAAGTGCATTTTGTCTTGCATTTTGTTGTTCGCTTGTGTGTATTGTTGTCTAGGCCTAAGGGAGACACTGGTTCCTTCATCTGGGAAGGAACCAGTAGTCTCATTCCCTGCACCATTCCTAGGGCCTTCCAGGTTTTTCAGGGCCTAGGTTCCGGTGTATGAGTATTTCCACCTTTAGGGTCTACTCATACTGGCAGGAGTCAGGGAGAGGTCTAGGGATTCCTAGGAGGTCACCATCCCTCTCCCTTAGCTTTGAGGCCTAGACTCCAGTCTATTCCTTCTGTGTTTCATTTGGTGTTATCCCCTCCCCATTACCCGTGACACTGACACCTCTACCAATCAGCTGAGATTGCTAGTGGATATTTAGACCACTCGCATATTTTCTAGGTAGCAACTGAGTAAGACTGAGCAACCATATACTATGTGACAAGTTGAGTCCATCAGAGTAGGAACCATTCTAAAATATCAGCTCTTGTGTCTAGTTTAAAGATTGAGATTTTGGGCACTGGAGCTTTCTGGGATGCCTAGAATAGACAGTTTGTTAAAAAAAAAATGCTTTCATAGCAGGCTGCATGCATCATTTTTCATCAGAAATCTATTCAGTTGTTCATGACTTGTTTTTTATTGACTAAATTTGTTTTTCCTCCATAAGAAGGTCTAAAAATATAATATTCTGTTGGCTAAAACACAGTCTAAATGCTGCACATATCCAAATTCTCACCCAACTGTGGTGGCCAATGACCTCAAGGTTTTATGGTTATGTGGTCTTACTTTTCATTAACAAAATAATTTATTATATCATTGACAAATTATGATGCATATTTTAAAGCCTACATATAAATTACATATATGAAATAATATTGCACTATAAACTCACCATATATATACGCTATATGGACAAAAGTATAGTACTGGAGGTTTTTTGAAATCCCCTTCTAAATTAATTTTCATTAATATGGCGTTGGTACCCCTGGCTTTACAAGATTTTGGAGTGGTTCTGTGGGAATTTTTGCCCATTTATCCAAAAGAACATTTGTGAGGTCAGACACTGATGTTGGACAATAGGGCCAGGCTCACAATCAACGTTCTACTTTATCCTAAAGGTGATTAGTGGGGTTGAGGTCAGGGCTCTGTGCAGGCCAGTCAAGGTCTTTCATATGAAACTCAGCCAATCATACCTTTATGGATATTGCTTTTTGCACTGGGGCACAGTCATGCTGGAACAGAACGGAGCCTTCCCAAACTGTTCCCACAAAGTTGGAAGCATGCAATTGCCCAAAATGCTTTGGTGTGCCAAAGCATTAAGGTTTCTCTTCTCTGGAATTAAGGGGGCTATACCAAATCCTGAAAAACAACCCCATAGCATAATCCTTCCTCCACCAAACTGTTCAGTTGGCAGGTATGTTAACACTATGCATCTCAGCACTTGGTGACCCCATTCGGTAGGTTTTCATGGTCTGCTATGGCTCCTAAATTCTCCCACTTTGCAGTAATACAACAATACCACTCAAAATTGATCATGTAATATCTGGAGGGAAGAAAGTTCAACTGACTTGTTGCAATGGTGACATACTATTACAGTACCATGCTCATATTCTGTGAGACCTTTAGAATTATAGTTACATAGTTAATACGGTTGAAAAAAGACAACGTCCATCAAGTTCAACCAAGGGATAGGTAGGGACGCGAATCCCAGAAGGAAATGAAACTCAGATTTCTACATGTTTTCACAAGCATTTGTTTTTTACTTTTAAGAATTCGTCTAAACCCTTTTTTAAACTGTCCACTGTTCCTGCTGTGACTACGTCCTAAGGAAGTCTATTCCACAGATTCACAGTTCTTACAGTAAAGAAGCTTTGACGCTTCTGGAGAATGAATTTTTACTTCTTCAGTCGGAGGCAGTGCTCCCTTGTCTTTTGAGCACATTTTACATGGAACAGCTTTTCCCGGTATTTTTTGTATGGCCCATGTATATGCTTGTATAGGTCTCTTCTCAAGACTAAATAAATTCAATTAATTTAATCTTTATTCATAACTAAGACCCTTCATGCCCTTATCAGTTAAGTCACTTTCCTCTGTCTTTTTTCTAGCTGCAGTGTATCCTTTCTATGTACTGGTGCCCAGAACTGGATGAGGAAGCACCAGCGCTTTGTAAAGTGGTAGTATTACATCCCTGCCCCGCGAGTCCATGCCTCGTTTAATGCATGACAATATCCTGGTGGCCTTAGAAGCAGCTGATTGACATTGTTACTATAATTTAATCTACCATCCACAAGGACACCCAAATCCTTCTCTATAAGTGACTCTCCCAGTGCTACATCACCTAGGACATATGAAGCACGGAGATTATTACTACCAAGATGCATAACTTTACATTTGTCCACATTGAACCTCATTTGCCAAGTTGATGCCCAATCACTGAGAGTGTTCAAGTCAGCTTGTAGTTTGTGGACCTCTGCCATAGATTGTACAGTTCTACACAGTTTAGTGTCATCTGCAAAAATAGATATGGTGCTATTAATCCCATCCTCAATATCATTAATAAATAAATTAAATAATAAAGCGCCCAGCACTGAACCTTGGGGTACACCACTTATAACCTGGGACCATTCTGAATAGGAATCATTGACCATAACTCTCTGGACACGGTCCTTCTGCCAGTTTTTAATCCAATTACAAACTATACTTACCAAGCCAATAGACCTTACTTTACTTATTAAGCGTCTATGAGGGACAGTATCAAAAGCCTTTGCAAAATCCAGAAACACTACATCCACAGCGGCCCCTCTGTCCAGGCTACTACTCACCTCCTCATAAAAACAAATCTGGTTAGTCTGACAACTTCTGTCCTTGGTAAATAGTCACATACTCCTGTATATAGTCCCTTAAGATTCCTTCAAACATTTTTCCCACAACAGAAGTTAAACTAACTTGTTTATAATTACCTGTGTACGACCTTGATCCTTTTTTGAATATAGGCACCACATTTGCCTTGCACCAATCACTTGGCACTGTACCAGTCCCTAGAGAATCCTTAAAAATTATAAACAGGGGCACAGCAATGACTGAACAGAGCTCTTTAAGCACTCTTGGGTGTAATCCATTTGGACCTGGAGTTTTGTTTACATTTACCCTATTTAACTTCTCTTGGACCATATCTACAGTTAGCCAATTGAGTATATCACTGGATGTACTAACAGCCCCGGCGCCACAGATATCAGCTCCTTTCTCTTCTTTTGTATATACAGAGCTAAAAAAACAATATTTTCCTTATCTTCAGTGACTATCCCCCATTACAATTTTTTAGGGAACCTACCTGCTCAGACCTAGGTTTTTTAGCATTTATATATTTAAAAAACTTTTTGGGATTTGTTTTGCTTTCTTTTCCTACCTGCTGTTCATTTTGTATCTTTGCTAATTTTATCTTCTTTTTGCAGATTTTATTAAGCCCTTTGTAATCTTCAAATGCTACAGCTGACCCCTCAGATTTGTATTTTTCTAAATGCCCTCTTTTTGTCTTGTATTGCTCTTTTTACAGTAGCTGTAAGCCATGGCGGGTTTAATTTTATACTTGTTACCTAAAGGAATACATTTTTTTGTGCAATTACTCAATCTGGATTTAAAGCTCTCCCATTTATCCTCTGTATTATTATGTGACAGTAGCTGCTCCCAGTCTATGCCCTTAAATGCTGCCCTCAACCCAGGGAAATTAGCATTTTTGAAATTAATTGTCTTTGCTCTGCCTGAATATAATTATATAATTATATTGTGGTCACTATTACCTAGTGTTTCTCGAACAGTAACATTTCCAACAAGCTCTGCATCATTAGAAATTACCAGATCCAACAGAGCATCGCCCCTAGTGGGAGCTTCTACAAACTGGTCCATAAAGTGGTCCTGCAGCAAGTTGAGGAATTTTCTCCCCTTTGCAGTTGAGGCAGAACAATGACCCCAGTCAATGTCTGGGAAGTTAATATCTCCCATTATGACTACTGTACCAGCCTGTGCCGCCCGCTCTATTTGGTTATACAGTTGCGTTTCTATCTCTTCTGTGATGTTAGGGGGTCTATAGATTACACCAAGTATTATTTTTTCAGTGTTTATATCCCTTTGAACTTCCACCCATGAGGTTTCCACATCCTCACCATCCTCACGCACAATTGCCTCTTTCACACTTATCTTGAGATCACTCCTCACATACAGGCACACACCACCACCTTTCCTATTGATCCTGTCTTTCCTAAATAGTGTAGAACCCTCAATATTTACAGCCCAGTCATGCAAAGAGTCCAACCATGTCTCAGCCACACCAACGACATCTATGTGTTCTTATAGTACCATAGCCTCCAGCTCCCCCATTTTGCTAGCTAGACTTCTGGCATTTGTGAAAATACATTTTAAATTACTATTACCTGTAAAGTGATTATCCAGGATTTTTTGGTTACCTTGGTTAATTTTTATATGTAACAGGTTCTTGTTGCCAGCAGTTTTATTTTTTATAAATGTATAGTTATGCCAAGTCTTCTCCCTATTTTCTTTGCTAACCTTTTTCTTTCATGTCTAGGGGATTCATATTATGCACTTGTGGCAAGGGGACTGAATGAAACACCTGAATTCAGTGATTAAGAGGTGTCTCAATACTTTAGTCCATATAGTTTTTGTCATTTCTATTCTTTCATGTAAAATTCCTGGGAAAACTGTTTATGTCCTTGCTCAATGCCCATCCTCCTTAATTTACTTAAGTGCTTTAGAAAATAAAGCAAGATTAATAAATAATAAAGATTTAAAAACATAATAAAATGTACCATCTGAAAATGTATTATAATTGGTAACAGTGTAATGATCTTGAATATAGTAAATAAATCTGGAAGATAGGATTGCAGCCAGACCATTTCCTAAAATTGCTCTAAATTATCTGTATATATCCAGTGTGGCAAAGAATAAAGATTCAAGAGGTCTATATCGTCTACATTATAATGCAAATGAATGCAACTGTTCTGCTGCACTATAAATGAATTTGTTCATGTGCTGGAATATTAATAATATGGCATATAACTCCTGCCATTATTAATAATGCTACGTTACAGAAATTAATCTTTGAAATAGAGGAGCCACAAAAAATAGACTCCCCTCATTGACTTACTACCACAGTGCAAACAAGACCTTGCCTGTAACTGCTTTTCATAGTTATGGATCATTATTATTATCATTACAACATCACATAGTTTATTCAGTTTGCTATGTATTTCTTTCTGGTAGCAAACACTAAGAGACTATTTTCCACCTTACCAGTAAATTAATAAAATTGATTCATAGCTTTAAGATGCATTAAGATTAAAGTTATTGAAAATAAATGTTGAATACTAAGATGTGGTCATAGCCAGGAGGGCTGGGGGCCCACAAGGCTGAATAAAGCCTGAGTTTGGGGAGGGCCCATTGACGCCTTGCCAAAGAGGGGCGTAACCTTGTACCTTGTCAAGTAGCAAATGCTCTGAGCCCAATGGCCTCAGAACCAGCCTGGGCACCCTTTCTCCAACTTTTGGAGCGGTATCGCCTACGCAACGCTCAAAAACAAGCCATGAGTGAAACTATTGGCGCGCCTCACCTGACCTGAAAAATGGCACCGGATCTTTCAGAGACCCCACCTCGGTGTTCACCTCAGTCAACCCCTGCCCCTCTGGCAGCAGGAGACCCGCTTCCACAGGCAGCGATGTTTTCTAGAGACCCGGGTGATTATCGAAAACTGGCTGTCAAGGTGGCCAGACACCTAGCCCTGGATAATCAAAAGTCGCGGGAAACTATAATACAGACTTTGCTTTCCAGCCTACAAAATGAGGTCTCTCAGCATACGGCCTGTCAAGTTGAGGCTGAGTGAAAGATGGTGCAACGAGCGCAAGAAAGCAGGTGGAAATATTGACAGCAGAACACCACCGTATCTTGATGAAGCAGGATGACCTGGAGAATCGCTCCAGACATAATAACCTTTGTATGGTTGGGATACCAGAATCGGTGAAAACCAGTGACCAGCAGCAACTTTGTGAGTAGGGCTTACTGGCAGCTTTGGGCCTCAGTCATTGCTGCAGCGGGCCCACAGGATCGGCCCATACCCAGGCCTAACCACTTCACTGAGGTCCCAAGGGGACAGGCACAGCCAAAGGGGCATCCCTAGACAAATTATCATGTGTTTTCTGGATTATAATGATAAGCAAGATATCCTTTGTGCATTCCAACGTCGAAAAACCCCTCTGGAGTTCAGAGGAGCAAAGGTACTCTTGTTTTAGGGCTTTTCAGTGGATGTGGCGCAAAAAAGGTGCAAGTTTAACACGCTGTGTACCACCTTAAGCTGCAATAAGATCCGGTATACCCGGCAACACTTAGGGTGTTTCCTCCAGATGCCGCTGTCCGAATCTTCATTTCGCTGGAGGTGGCCATGCAGGCTCTCCAACGCTACTTACCCACGAAGGGATACTCTTTTCCAGCACCAGTGGAACCCAGCTGACCTCGATCGGCCTCTGCAGATTCCCCAATCCAGCCTGGCAGCCCAAGAGGACCTCAGACATTGCCAAGATTACCAGCAAGCACCTCACTAACGGTTCAAAGACAAGCTAAGGTGAGTCGCCACAACTCTGTCAACTCTGTGAATGGCTGAACTAACAGTATAGTAATGGCTGACTCTACCCTTCATAAGACCTGTGGGGGTGGGGGGGTCACTCTACTTTTTTCCTCAGAATTCATGTTCTGGGACCCCGGGGTTGGGTGGATTATTGGCTTTTGTTCATCTGGCAGGTAGTAAAATGTGGGGAAAGAAGGGAACGTAGCCAGGGTTATGCCCATAGTTTAGATTTTCTTATATCTCCGACATATGGTTACCCAGACTCAATGCATATGCAGCATGATTCATACTGTTTCATCTTCAATAGTAATGCTTTTGTATTTTTTTTTTAAACCCCCAATATGAGAATAGTGTCCTGGAATGTCAAAGGTCTGCGCTCGCCGGCCAAATAATCTATAGTACTTAGACACCTCAAGAGGCTCCACCCGGACGTGGCACTTCTACAGGAGACTCATCTGTCTGAAGTGGACTTCCACCACCTGGACAAGCAATGGGTAGGATGTGTATTTGCGGCACCCGCTTACAATCATAAAGGTGGGAACAACATACTAACCCACAAAAACTTCTCCTTCTCTATTATCGACGTTTCCAATGGACATGTATACAGTTTCAACATAAAGGAGAACAGCGGAGCATCTACAATATATATGGCCCCAATGGATGGAGAAAAGGCTGCCTATTTTTGCTCCTTGGAGGCTAACTTCCTTACTGATGATGTGCAGCACAAGATAGTGGGGGGGTGATATGAACTCGGTTATGTCCCCGGCGGAAGTCAGGAATAGCCCATCTAATCCCCACATGCCAGTTAGATCCAGGGATAAATGCCTACCCTCACTGATAGACTACTCTCAAACACAGTACGTTTGGCGCATGTCTCACCCAAGTGACAGGGAATACACGCACTTATCGCAAGTGAACTGTAGCTGATCAAACAATGATTATCTCCTTAAACATGCTTCACTAGCCAATAGGGTTCTAGAAACATATTTACACGACCTGGCTGTATTGGACCACGCCCCTATCTCCATTAACATACTGGATTCTACCCCAAAGGGCACAGATATTTTATGGAGCTTCCCATCATACATGGCAGAGGATGAGACATTCCGGGATATCCTTAGAGGGTGGCGGCAGGATTTTGAAGCAGATAACGCACCTCACAAGGAAGACCCATCCCTCTGCTACGGCCAAGGTGGTAATACGGGGGAAATTGATATCTTACATTTCCTCTATAAAACGCACAGCCCACCAAAAATATGAGGTAGCTAGTGGTGAATTATGACAGGCTTACACCTGCTTCCTCCAAGACCCTACACCAGAGAAAAAAGATAGATGGGTGGCAGCCAAGCATATTTTTGATCTTTGGTTGGAAAGGAGAGAGTACTTCGATCGATCATCCATGGAGGAGAAACTGCTCCACTTTGGCAATAAGTCAGGAAAACCTATAGCGAGACTGGCTAAGGGCAGGTACCCCCCCCCCCCCCACATATCCAAACAATTAGGTCAGCTGAGGGAACCCTGACATCTGACCCTTGTGAGCTTAATGATATTCTCCAGAGCTTCTATGCCTTTTTGTATTCAACCAACTCGTCCTCGCAGGGTGGAACAACTCTTCTCAACAAAATATAGCTGTCATCAGTCTCTCAGGAAGACTTACTGGAGCTGAATAAACCTATTAGAAATTAAAACAGCCATACACAATCTACACAACTCAAAGGCCCCTGGCCATGAAGGCTACTCTGTTGAATTCTACAAGATTCGGGTGGACTCCATCACGCCAACACTGGGAGAATATTTCAATGCTATTTTGACTACTGAGAAAATACCAGATGCCTCAAAAATAGCTTATATCAAAATGCTCCCTAAGCCGGGCAAATATTTACTTGATCCCCAGTCTTATTGGCACATCTCCCTGATGGATCAAGTAGTAAAGCTGATCTCTAAAATAATGGATGATCGCCTAGCACTGTTCCTAGGCCCAGCTCAGGTGGGGTTCTTTAAGAAACGAGCAGCTGTCACTAATATCAGAAGACTACTTGCAGTCCTAGACAGAACCCATCTAGCCTCTCAACCAGGAGAACACCCCACAATAGTGGCCCTGGACGCCGAAAAGGCGGTTGGGGGAGGTGATGGACAGGATGGGAATTGTGGGAACTTTTAAATAATTCCTGACAGCTATATATACCTCCCCAATGGCTTGCATCCATACGCCGGGTTTTATTTTGACCCCTTTCCCATTAACCAAAGGCACCCAACAGGGGTGCCCATTTCCTCCCTATTAGTTAACATAGCTATAGAGCCCTTAGCCTGCTATCTATAGACTTTGTCCATATATAAAGGAATAAAGGTGGGTTCCCAGGAAGTCAAGGTCACCTTATTCACAGACGATATCCTATTATTTTTTAGTGACCCTCAAAGATATCTTCAGAGAACTTTACAGTTCATCTCTGAATTTAAATAAAGTATTAAAACTGCGCTGCTCCAAACCAGCAGTGAAAAAGTGCACCGGTTAAGGCACACAGACGGTTCTTCTGATATGGTCAGATCCGATAAATGACTTTGACGTCCGCAAGAGTCAGTGCTCTTAATGCCTATAATATTAAAAGCCACGGCCCGACATAGTGAAGTCCCGCAAGTTCTTTATCTTATAAAATCATTTATAGGGTTGAGTGAACTTTAGGATTTTTGGACCCCGGACTGAAAAGTTTGGGTTGAGTTTAATGTTGGGCGAGTTAAAGGCGCTTTTTGAAAGGCTGCAGAGCAGCCAATCAACAAGCGTTTAACTTGTGTGCCCTCAGAAGCCATCACAGCCATGCCTACTAGTGGTATGGCTGTGATTGGCCAGTGCAGCATGTGACCCAGCTTCTATATAAGCTGGAGTCACGTACCGCTGCACGTCACTCTGCTCTGATTAGTATAGGGATAGGATGCTGCTGTGAGGGAGAGAATAGGAAAGCATCTTTAATCTGAAGTGCTAGGTAACTCAGCGATCTACCTAGATTTTGTTTTGTTGGTGCAGTGCACAAACTTTTTACCCTGCCCTGAGACCAGTGACACAGAAAAATAACTTTTATCTATCTGTTAGGTTGGCAGTGGTGGCCATTTTATGCAAGTTCAGTGCACCAGCAAAGCATATGTGCATTTGTGAAATAGAAGCTTGCAATACTGCAATTATATTCTGGGTTTAAAAAAAATCACCCATTTTTGGCAAGACCCTACATCTGTGGCCTTTGCAGCATTTGTCATTGTTAAATACAAGCTTGAAATACTGCAATAATTTTCAGGGTTTAAAAAAAGCACACATTTTTGCCAATACCCTCCATCTGGGGCCTATGCAGCATTTGTCAGTGTGAAATTTAAGCTTGCAAAACTGCAATAATTTTCTGGGTTTTAAAAAACACCCTTTTTGGGCAAAATACTAAATTTTACAGCCCTTCCTGCATCTGTCAGTGTGAAATACAAGCACCTCAGAATGCATGGTTAGCATGACCGAAATGTGGAAAAGCTTTGTCAGCACGCCACAACAACCAGCACCACCAGCTGATATGGAAGTCTTAGCAGGAGGCAGCATTTCAGCAACATGGAGGAGCAGTATGTGTGCACACGACTACACGTACTGAATGACGGGTCTGCCCCTTCAACTTCTGGGTCTCCAAAATGGGAATATTGCATAAGCTTGCCCTTTACGCCTTGGAGGTGCTGGTCCGCCTTGCAGCCAGTGTATTGTCTAAACATGTGTTTAGCACGGCAGGGGGCGTTATCACAGGCAAGCGCAGCCGCCTGTCCACAGCCAAATGTCACAAATTAATAAATGTCACAAATTTATCTGTTACATTGTCGGGTGAAATTCACCAATTTTTGTCTGTGATATAACGCTGCTCTACCTAGTGGACAAGGAAATACATTCACTAATTTGTCTGTTACATTCTTGGTTGACATTTTACCATTTTTGCTGTGAATAAACCCCTGCTCTGCATAAGAGACAGGGACATAAATGTAAAAAAAATTTCAGTTACCTTGTTAGGTGACATTTTACCAATTTTGCCGTATACAAACCCCTGCTCTGCATAGGTGACAGGGATCTAATATTTGTAAAATCGTCTGTTCAATTGGTGGATGACATGAACCCAGTTTTGCCGTGATTAAACCACTGCTCGGCATAGTTGACAGGGACCGAAATTTTTTAAAATCGTCTGTTTCATTGGTGGGTGACATTAACCCATTTTTGCCGATGAAAAACTCTGCTCTGCATCGGTGACAGGGAATTAAATTTCAAAAATTTGTCTTTAATTGACACGCACCCCCTCCTTTCATTCGATGCTTTAACTTTAACAACTTGTCCCACATTTCTGCTCGATCACATTGGAGCCATTGGATGTGGTATCTCTTTCTCACGCTCCCTCTCCAGCGTGGAACCCTGATTCGCCAATAACCGTGATCAACATGGTAGGCGCAGAAAAGAACATCGAAAGTTCATAAAGAAGATATCAAAATGGATCGTGGACGTCATGGGGACGTGCGATCAGGCAGGAGTTATCTAGAGTCAACAAAGCGGCAGCAGGGCCTCTCCTGTCTAACATTTTCAAATCCCAAATACCCCAGTGACATTCCCTATAATTTTTTTTAATCATTCCAATAACAGTGCATCTTAAGAGTCCTGTATTGTTATTTATCGTCACCACCTCCCCGAGTCGGGAGTGTGTAATTGCCGCGTGCTTTGGCTTCAATAATTTGTCCCACATTTCTGCTCGATCACATATAATTTCATCCATTGACCTCCCTTGGATATGGTATCCCTTTCTCACACTCCCTCTCCGGCGTGGAACCCTGATTCTCCGCTAACCGTGATCGACATATAGCTATTTACATCCACACATTTTTCTTTCTTGTGTAGGATGTCTTTCTGTGGTACTTGTGGTCCGCTGCAGGCATTATCCACTGTATGCATTTTTGCTGGGGATTGCAATTAGCAACGGGCCATAAGTGCAGGATCTGCTCCCCTGGTTACAGATGCACAACTGCATATTGGGGTTGACCACTTCCTGCCTTTTGACACCACGCCATTTTTTGTAGTTTGTATATAGATATGTTTGGAGGCATATAAACTCCATATTTAAATGGGCCTGATTTTCATCTATAGGCAACATTTAGGTGCAGCCTTATCAGTCAGTCTTGGGTGGGACTCACAGCCTCCTCCCTCCTCCCATTGCAAGCATGGCTGCATGCTAAAGGAAACTGGGAGTTTGCTGTGAGTTGGACCTTACGCTCCTGTAATTCGCCCACTGGCTCCTGGTATTGCTCATACGACACAGGTAGGTTAGCGTTAGGTCCCAAGCTACTTGAGATATCTTGGCGCGGTGCTCGGGCTCAGATATGTCCTTCATATAAGGATATATTGGCTAAATTCTAAATTTTAACACCAGTTTGAGGGCTTAGTCAGACTTGTTTGTATCCACAGTAGTGCACCTTCCTTATTAATGTTTATTTCATATAGCTATTTACATCCACACATTTTTCTATCTTGTGTATGATGTCTTTTTGTGATACTTGTGGTCCGCTGCGGGCGTCATACACTGTATGCATTTTTGCTGGGGATCGCCATTAGCAACAGGCCACTGGGTATAGATGTACAACTGCATATGGGGTTGAACACTTTCTGTCTTTTGACACCACACCATTTTTTGTAGTTTGTGAATAAATGCTGAATCTAAAAAGAATTGGGAGTGCTGCGGTTTCCTTCAATATTCCTATCCTGACTATCGGTCATCACTATAAAACACCCAGAAAACCCCTTTAAATTTGTGGTTCTCTAAGCAAGAGATTTTGGGGCTCTCTAATACTGTAGAAAAACAACTTTGGACCTATTGAGATAAAATAAAATTAAGAACGGTAATAGATATGCTTGATGTTATTCATCAAGGTAACTATAGGAAATATCACCATTCCCATACATACAGAAAATGCCTACTCTATTAGATGTATTTATAATTATTATTTTTTGATGAGTAAAATACATTATCTACTAACTGACTATGTCTCATTATATCACTTAAGAATTTCAGACAGACAGAAAAGCTAGAGAACGGCTCATGAACTACACATAATACAATTTATAGTGTTAGGAAACATAGAAAATATATAGGATTTTTTTTTGTTGTTGTAAAAACCTAAAATCAAATCATATTCTATGCCTTTGCTAGCAAGCTTGATTTTCCATAATTTTCTTTTTCTTTATACCCCATGGTAATAATTACTGCATACACAATTTCTCTTCCCTACAGCCAACATATTGTACTCTTCGCACAGTCTGGTGCAGAAATTCACAGAGAATATACCTAAGGATAAGTTTCACAGCTCAGCTGGTGGTCATATTAGATTGAAGTCTTTCTTAAGATACAGTAGGCAGTTTAATTCCCAACCCCCAACCAAAGAGGAAAGTATCAACCGTGTAAAAAAGCAACACCTTACTTGTATGATAGAGATACGTGTGATGAATTCTATTTAAATATTGAGAAATAATGTAAAATATATTTAATTTACAAGGTGTGCATTCTAATCATCCAGAAGAGAAATAATCTAACATTTTTGTGTGGATTGGTAATGAAAACCTGTTTGTCTGCAAGACTAACTGCACACACAGTGTGTATACTGTGTAAATATTGTAAAACTATAAAAAATAGGTCATTTATGATAAGTACGATACTTTTTGGCATACTTTTCTTGCATATTCGGTCGCAAAAGGGGATTTGCAGCCGAATCTGCTTCTTTTTCTGTCCCGTCCGGCCAGCCCGTCTCACTTATCATTTTATGCACCTGTTTTTGACATAGAAAATTAATTAAATCTATGCCAGCAAGGGAGCTGGCATAGGTTTAAGCAAGTTGCATGGCCAGCGCCTAAGTTATGTAGATGCCGGCGCCTCTATGTAACAGGCGCATCAAGAGCCAGCGCAGGGTTATTAAGACCGGCTTCTAAAATGCTCGTCTTAATAAATGACCCCATATATGCTCATTTCTCTGTTTACAGTTTCCTTTTTTTTTTACAATGGATGAGCAAAAGGGTAACAATCAGAGATGAGTGAATTTCTCAAAAATTTGATTCGGTCGGTTCGCCAAATTTTCAGAAAATTTTGAATTCTATCCGAATTTCTTTGTGATGAATCGCGTTAAAAAACAGCTATTTCCAGGCTGCAGTGAGCCTGTATAGTGGTGTAGAACACTGTGCCTTGCAGTAACACGCATAGAGAGTCTGCTGTGGTAGTAAAACAATACTGTAAGTCAGTATGACATGCACATGACAGGTGTCGCTCTTAGAATCACTGCATACTTCACTTATTTGGGCAGCTACGGTGCCAAAACTGAGCAAATAACTCAAGTGGGAACTCCTTTTACACCGTTGTCAGATAATTCCACATAGATGTCTACAGAACCTGTTCTATTAAAAGCTTATACAAGTAGAGCCCCCCGACAGAGTGGAGAGGGTGTCAGCAGTAAGTCTGTGTTGACATCACTGATTATTTTGCACCTCCTCTGATCCGGAAGAACAATAACCCCCAAAAAACAGATCCTGTCTGTTGAGCCTCCGCCTTCACTTGATCAGTATTTTGTCAGTAATTTATCAGTATTGCTAAAGCCAAAAAAAAAAACAGGAGTAGATCCAAAACAAAGATGTGCAGGAGCCCTTGGCTAGAGCCCTTGAACAAGCGCTTGAGGAGCATGCTGAATTTGAGAGGCTAAACAAGAAAATTGTCACAGGGTCATTTTGAAAATGACAGGCAGAGGAAGAGGCAGGCCATTCCGCAGGAGTGGCAGGGATCGGGCAGGTGCACCAGGCCGGAGGCTAAGTGGGAAGTTGGAGAAGGTGCGTGCGATTACGTCAAAGGACGCACCAGACTTAGTTGAGTAGCTCACTCAGCCTTCCGCTTCTGCACCCTCCTCATCCTCTTTATCTGCACCCTCCTCACTCTCTTCTGTGTGCACCCCCAAAGACACCACCACCAACACCACCACCATAGCCCTTCCGCTCAAGTCAGAGGAATTATTTTCCTATACATTCCCAGACCTTACCGATGCGCAGGCTTTCTTGTCATCGGATGAGAAAGAGGAGGTAGCAACAGCCGCCACCCAGAGGTATGACTATAGTACAAAGATCAGCCCAAGGAGGGTGCTCCCTGCTGTTGCTGCCTACTCCGAGATCTCTAACGTCAGTGGTGTTGAAGGTGACAATGATGACGTGTCGATGGATGTCACGTGGGTGCCCACAAGAGAGGAAGAGGAGGGGAGTTCAGAGGGACAGACGAGCAGCAAATAGGGAGGAAAAGGAGGATAAGCAGGCAGAACTCGCAGTGCACGGAAGGCAAAAAGCAGGCTGCAAATGCATCTGGAGCGAGCCATCCGCCATGCGCAGTCACATATGGCGCTCTCAGGATGCTGGCACATGGCTCCGCTTTTTTTTTATGTGTCAGTTTCTGACAATAGTGTTGCCATCTGCAGCCTGTGCTGTCAACGCACAAGTCGCGGTAAGCCCAACACTCACCTAGGGATGACCGCCTTAAGAAGGCACCTGGTCTCCCATCACTGAGCCCAGTTGGAGCAACAACGTTAGAACCCACGAAGCCACACTGCCAGAGCTCCATGTCCTGCCTCTTCTCCTTTGCCTCTCTCCTCCATTTTGTCCTCCTCTCCACCTTCCACCATGCCGTCGATGCAATCATCTGGCAAAAGGCAGGCTTCCGTGGCCCAAATGTTCGAACGGAAAAAGTTGATGATGCCAGATAACCCTCTTGCCCAGCAGCTGACTGCCGGCTTGTCAGAACTGCTAGCCCACCAGCTACTGCCATGTAAATTGGTGGACTCGAAGGCCTTTAGAAAATTTGTGGCCATTGGCACACCACAATGGAAGGTCCCCGGAAGGAAATATTTCTCCCAGAACAGCATCCCAGAGCTATATGGCCATGTTCAGCGGCAAGTAAATGTATCTCTGGCACATAGTGTCGGTGCAAAGATACATTTGACCACAGACACGTGGTCTAGCAAACACGGGCAGGGAAGGTATGTACATGCCCACTGGGTAAACCTTCTGACAGCTGTGTAGCATGAAACCCGTGGCACCCGTGTGGATTTGGTGCTACCACCAAGGATTGCATGCATGCAGGCCTGCCTCTTTTTCTCCTCCCCCTACTTCATCCTCCGTCTCCTCCTCGGCTGACTCCTCCTTTTTCACTGCTACTGCCTCTTCCGCTCTGCACCCCAAGCTCCCCAGAACCTATTGGACCAGGTGCCAGGTGAGACGTTGCCATGCTGTGCTGCAGCTGTTGTGCTTGGAAGACAAGAGCCACACCGGTCCTGCCCTGCTTTCAGCTCTGTGGTCACAGGTCGTTCAGTGGCTAACCCCGTTCAATTTGACAGTTGGTAAAGTAGTGTGCGACACCAGTGCCAATCTGCTGAGTGCCCTGAAACAGGGCAAAATGACACATGTGCCGTGCATGGCACACGCCCTGAACTTAGTTGAGCAGCGATTCGTTGCCAAGTACCCCCGGGGTCCAGGACATCTTGCGGCAGGCCAGGAAAATCTCTGGCCATTTTAGAAGCTCTTACACGGCCAGGGCTCACCTTGCTGACTTTCAGCGACGACACCACCTGCCCGTCAGACGTCTGATTTGTGACAGCCTGACGCACTGGAACTCCACCTTGCATATGCTTGATAGGCTGTTCCAGCCGCAATGTGCCATTAACGACTACCTGTACGAACTCTGCAGCAAGATAGGTTCTGGGGAGCTAGGTTTCTTTTCACCGTGCCAGGGACTGCTAATGCGCGACGCATGCAGGCTTGTGCGGCCATTTGATGAGATCACCAAATTGGTCAGTCATAGCCAGGGCACCATGACATTGTACCTAACGCCTTCTTTCTGGAGCGTGCATTGTGTCTTTTCATTGATTAAGCCATCGAGGAGCAGGAGCTGGAAGATGAGGAAGTCGTAATGCTGAATGAATTCCCAGGGAGAGCTACTCCATCTGAGACAAGTCATCAGACGTTTGAAGAGCAGTTAAAGGAGGATGGTGCCTGGGGGAGTAGGAGGAGGAGCAAGAAGAGCAGGCTTTAAACTTTTTAGGGATCCCTGGTGTTGTCCGTGGCTGGAGGGAGGAGAACGATGACGACATTCCCCTGGGCGATGAGCAGGAGCCAGGCCGCTCCACTGCTTCCAATTTAGACAAAATGGGGGCCTTCATGCTCCAGTGTTTGAAGAGGGATCCCTGTATAAAAAGCATAAAGGGCTAGGACCAGTACTGGACCCCCGGTACAAACACAAAATGGTGAACATGTTATCAGCATGACAGAGGGCTGTCAGAATGTAGCATTTCCATGCCTTGCTTCGAGAGATGCTGCATTCTGCTGTTGCGGGCGCTGGCAAAGGAATTTCCACCCACAGGGAAACAGTTGCAGGTGCCAATCCTACAGAGTATGCAAGAAGAGGGCGGTTTGAAGATGTGTTGGTCACTTCGGATATAAGATCATTCTTGCAGCCAACCCATCGACAGCTGCCCTACGGATCCAGCCTCAGAGAACGCCTAGACCAACAGGTGTCCGACTACATTGTGTTAAGGGCCAATGTGGACTCTCTGAGAAGCGGGGAACCCCTGGACTACTGTGCAGGCTTGACCTGTGGTCAAAGCTGGCACAATTTGCCATGGAACTCTTGGTTTGCCCCTCGTTGAGTGTCCTGTCCGAAAGGACGTTCAGTGCAGCAGGGGGGATCGTGACCAATAAGCGCACTTGCCTAGTTCACGACAGTGTGGACTATCGCACATTTCTAAGAATAAATGAGGCATGGATCTCGGAAGAATTCAACACCTGTGACGACCACGTTTAATTGAATTTCCTCATGCCAGCCCACACATTTCCGCCACCACAATGAACAAATAATGGTCCCTGTCTTATGTAAATACAGCGACATAAAAAGCCTTTTTTGCCCGGTGAATGACTAATGTTTGGGGCCATGGAGGAATTCAACACCTGTGATGACCACGTGTTATTGAATTTCAACTATTATCATTTGATGTTTTTTGAAGAGGGGGGATTTCGTTAGCCATGTTTTTAATCCAATTTTATATTTTTAGTTCTTTTAAACAAATGTATTTGGCATGTATTTGTACTGGCCTCCAGTAAAATTGATATCCAATGACCGTCTAATATACCTCCAGCCACATAATCACTTGTTATTTTCTGTACATTGAATGAATATTTTTTGGGGCCTGTACTCCACTGGCCTGAAGTAAAATTGTTATCCAATGACCGTGTAATATACCTCCAGCCACATAATCACTTGATCTTTTCTGTACGGTGAATGCCTAATGTTGGGAACCTATACTCCACTGGCCTGTATTAAAATTACTATACTGGAGAATTCACATAAACGTTCATTAGATGACAAACAGCTAGTTGAGTTATCTTCTGCTAGAAATGAACTCAAGAAGATTCTGAATAGGGTTGAGTGAACCCGAACTATAAAGTTCGGGTTCGTACCGAACTTTAGGATTTTTAGACCCCGAACTCGAACATTTCGTTAAAAGTTCAGGTCCGGGTTCGGTGTTCGGATATTTTATGGCGCTTTTTGAAAGGCTGCAGAGCAGCCAATCAACAAGCGTTTAACTCTGTGCCCTTAGAAGCCATCACAGCCATGCCTACTAATGGCATGACTGTGATTAGCCAGTGCAGCATGTGACCCAGCCTCTATATAAGCTGGAGTCACGTAGCGCTGCACATCACTCTGCTGTTACTAGTGTAGGGACAGGATGCTGCTGCTGTGAGGGAGAGAATAGGAAAGAAAACTTTAATCAGAACTGCAATTGATCTCCGTGATCTACATAGATTTAGTTGTGTGGGTGCAGTGCACAATCTTTTTACCCTGCCCTGAGCCCAGTTACAGAGAAAAATAACTTTTATCCATATGTTAGTTAGGTGGGCGGCGGCGGCCATTTTATGCAAGCTCAGTGCACCAGCACTGCATATGTGCTTTTGTGACATTGAAATCCAAGCTTGAAATACTGCAATAATAATCTGGGTTTAAAAAAACACAAATTTTTGGCAATATCCTACATCTTTTACCTTTGCAGCATTAGTCAGTGTGCAATTTAAGCTAGAAATACAGCTATAATTTTTCTGTGTTTTAAAAAACACCCTTTTTGGGCAAAATACTCAATTTTACAGCCCTTGTTGCATCTGTACGTGTGAAATTCAAGCATTATATACTGCTGTCATATTCTGCTAGTAAAAAAAACACCCATTTTGGGTAAAATACTTAATATTGCAGACTTTGCTGAATCTGTGATTGTTAAAAACAAGCTTGAAATACCTCAATAATTTTCTGGCTTTGAAAAAACACTAATTTTTGGCAATACCCTTCATCTGGGGCCCCTGCCGCTTTAGTCAGTGTGCAATTTAAGCTAAAAATACAGCTATTATTTTCTGGGTTTTAAAAAACACCAATTTTGGGCAAAAAAATTAATTTGTGGCCTTGTCTGCATCTGTACGTGTGAGATGCACCCTTTAGATACTGTTGTTCTATTCTATTATTAAAAAAACACCCATTTTGGGCAAAATCCCAAATTTGAGAAATATGAGGATAGCTTCAAATAAAGGACGTGGCCCTGGTCATGGTGCTGCTGGTGGAGCTCCTGTTGCAGGGAGAGGATGTGATCGATCTGTGCCAGCTACACGCACAAGTGAAACACTTTCCTGAGGTGCGAGTAGGCGACAGAACCTTTAGCGGTATTTGATCGGGCCTAATGCGGCTCTACGAATAGTGAGGCCAGAACAAATACAGGTGCTAGTAGATTGGGTTGCTGACAGTGCCTCCAGTTACTTCACATTGTCTCCCACCCAGTCTCCTGCAGACAGATCAGAGCTGGCACCTGCAGCCGATGTCCATCAGTCTTTCACCTCACCCCCTTGCAAATCAGCCAAGCAGTCTGAGCCCCAAGTCATGCAGCAGTCTCTTCTGCTTTTTTATAACTCTGTTAGCAGGGTTTCCCAGGGCTATCCACATATCCCTGCCCCAGAAGTGGAAGAGATTGAGTGCACCGATGCCCAACCACTTATGTTTCAAGATGAGTACCATCGCAGCACGTCTCGGATGATAACGAATCATAGGTGCCAACTGCTGTGTCTTTCTGCAGTGTACAGATCGACAAGGAGGGCTGGGGTGAAGACTGGATGAAAGATAATGTGGAGGACAATGAGGTCCTCGACCCCACATGGAATCAAGGTCATGCGAGTGACCTATGTAGTACAGAGGAAGCGGCGGTGGTTGCACAGAGCCACCAGCACAGCAGAAGAGGGAGCAGGGTGCTAAAAGCGGAGCGGCTGTCCTCTAGACAGTACGCCTGCTACTGCCCACCGCAGCAAGGAACTGAGTACACCAAAGCCAGCTCCATGGAGTTCCCTGGCATGGCAATTCTACAGACAATGTGATGACGACTAGACACGAGTGGTTTGCATGCTGTGCAATCAGAGCCTGAAGCGGGGCATAAACATTCTCAAACTAAACACAACCTGCATGACCAGCATCTAAGTGCTAAGCAGGAGCTGCAGTGGAGTAGACACCTCAAAAACCAAGAAAGGTCACTGGCTCCTCCTGCTTCCTCTTTTGCTGCAGTCTCGGCCTCTTCATCCACCTCTCGAGTGACAGTACCACCTGCCACCCCGCAAACAGGATCTGCCAACAACACCACCATCTGGGTCACCAACCATCTCCACAATGTCCCACGGAAGCGTTCAGCTCTCTATCTCCAAAAACGCTGGAAAGGAAGAGGAAGTACCCCCCTACCCACCCGTGATCCCTGGCCCTGAATGCCAGCATTTCAAAATTACTGTCCTTTGAAATGCTGTCATTCCCTCTGGTGGAGACGGATAGTTTTAAAGGCCTTATGGCAGTGGCTGTCCCACAGTACGTTGTGCCCAGCCACCACTACTATTCGTAATATTCTAAAACAAGAATATATAGCAATACAGCGAATATTTAAAAAAAACTAATGTAGAGCAATTTAGGCTACTTTCACATTAGCGTTCGGGGCTCCGCTTGTGAGTTCCGTTTAAAGGCTCTCACAAGCGGCCCCGAACGCATCCGTCCAGCCCTAATGCATTCTGAGTGGAAGCGGATCCGCTCAGAATGCATCAGTCTGACAGCGTTTGGCCTCCGCTCCGCTCAGCAGGCGGACACCTGAACGCTGCTTGCAGCGTTCGGGTGTCCGCCTGGCCGTGCTGAGGCAAACGGATCCGTCCAGACTTACAATGTAAGTCAATGGGGACGGACCCGTTTGAATTTGACACAATATGGCTCAATTTTCAAACGGATCCGTCCCCCATTGACTTTCTTTTTTTTTTTTTTTTTTTTTTTTTTAGTTTCAAAATGCTTTTATTTAAGAATATACAGAAAAGAAAGGAAAAGAACAAAAATCACTTTCTTCTAGCATACAATGCGGATATGATAATACAATGCAGGTATGACAGTAATATCATTGATCTAAAACAACCATTTTATCATGTTTCTTATTTGGTGATTCTATAAGCTTTATAGAGACCAAATTAGGAAGAGAGGTAAGATAGGTTGCTTCCAATCTCCTCCCCTGTTACTTCTTTTTGTCGGAGACGTATGGCAAGAACATGTCTAGAAATTCCTAAAAGTCGACCAAAGTGACCAAATGTGTTTAAAATCTCTGTTTCTATCATTCTCCCATGACGCTAGTTCCTCAAACCTGTATATCTGGTCAATCTTGGCAATCCATTGAGTTAAGGGTGGAGTTTCTTCCTTTATCCAAAATTTGGGAATTAATAAACGCGCTGCACCTAAAAGATGGTTGAATAAAGGATGAGGTTTATCTTTAACAGTGGGAGTGTGTATTCCTAACAGGGCTAGTAGTGGTGAAGAGGGAATTTTAGAATGGCAAATCTTGTTACTTTCTTCAAATATTTTTGACCACCAGTCTCTGATTAAAGGGCAAGTCCACCAGATGTGGATAAAAGAACCTTTATCGTTACAACATCTCCAGCATGTATCATTGTTTTCTGCTCTATATCTTCTGGTTACGTCTGGAGTTTTGTACCACCGTGTGAGGATCTTATAGGCGTTCTCCTGTATCCTTATACACCTCGATACTCTATGGGGTCTTATTAAGATTTTGGCTATCGTTTCTGCAGGGAGGGTTAGGTCTAAATCTTTTTCCCAGTGTCCTATGAATGCCGGTTTAGGCACCGTGATAGGGGTAGATAGTTTTTTATATATCAATGAGATCAGTTTTGGCTTCGTTCTTGAGTTTGTTAATAACTCTTCTAACCAAGTTAATGGTCTATTCAAAGCATTCCAAGATATATGTTTGGATGCAAATGAACGTATGAAGGATAGTAAAGGAGGTAGAAATTTACAGTCCGGAAATGTTTTAGACAAAAGTTTAGGTTCCAATAGGATCCCATCAGCATTGAATAGAGATATGATTGGGTGCGTTGAGTTCCTCACTGATGGAGGGAGGCTATTGAGAAGCTCCAAGGGAGCGAACGTGAGTATATCTCTAGTTTGAAGTATTGGGGATGGTAGGGGTAATGCATGTTCTGTGGTTTGTAACCAGTCCCAAGCTTTAAGTGTAGCTTTAATTATTGGGTTAGGGTTTTCGTTCATGTATTTGGGTACCACGTTTCCCACTAAGAGACCTCTAAACATGAGTCTAATTTGCGATTGTTTTAGATTAGCCCAGAGTTCCATTGTTGGGTCTTTAAGCCATCCCACTACTCTGGCAAGTAAGACTGCCTTATTATACAGCTCAGGGTTAGGCATACCTATTCCACCATAAGCTTTTGGCTTGCACAGCGTCTGTAGGGCTATCCTAGCCTTTTTTCCTGCCCAAATAAATGATCTGGTCATTTGATTCAGCTTATTATAGAAAGTGTTAGGTACCGGGATCGGTAGAACCTGTTGAAGATATGTTACTTTCGGGACTATCAGGGACGTAACTAAGTTTTTTCTGCCAAACCAGGATAAGATATGTTTGTCAAGGGAGGTTAGCTGTTCTTTCAGTGAGCTCAGTAATGGGGTGTAGTTGAGGTTAAACAACTCACTTGGGTCTGAGCTGGTTTTAACGCCTAAGTAAGTGATATGTGGAGTATCCCAGTTGTAGGGGGACTCAGCTTTAAGTTTCTGAATGAGTGGACTAGGGAAACCAACATTTAGTATATGGGATTTACTCTTATTAATTTTAAAATTAGAGAAAAGGCCAAATCGTTCCAATATCCGGTATACATGTGGTAAGGCTACTGTAGGGTTAGTGATCATAATGAGTAGATCGTCGGCAAAAGCCGCGGTTTTGTGTTCGAATTTACCTAATTGTACACCTTGGATCTCCCTCTCTCTCCTAATATCCTGCAACAGAGTTTCCATAACTAAGACAAATAGTAGGGGATAGAGGGGGCATCCTTGCCTAGTCCCGTTGCTGATTTCAAAGGGACTGGAGATAAAGTTGTTTACAATGATCGATGCCGATGCGTTGGAGTAAAGTGAAAAGACTGCTTTAATGAATGAGTCTGGAATGCCAAAGGTGACAAGGACCTCTTTCATATAGTCCCAATTAACTCTGTCAAATGCCTTCTCAGCATCTGTGCTGAGAAGGATCATTGGACGTTTATTTCTTTTTGAGATATATAAGCAATTGAGGACTCTAGAAGTGTTTTGCTTGCCCTCTCTGCTCTTTACGAAGCCTACCTGATCTTTTTGGATCAATGTGGGGAGCAGCCTCGAAAGACGCGTCGCCATCATTTTTGCCAGAATTTTAAGGTCCAAATTTAGTAAAGATATTGGGCGATAGTTTGCACAATTCGAGCTATCCTTCCCTTCTTTAGGGATCAAGGATATGTGAGCCCTGGTCATGTCTGCAGACATTGGGGTATCTAATAGCGAGCCGTTACAGACGTTCAGCAAATGGGGGCCCAGTATGTTTGATAGTGATCTGTAATATGGGGCTGAGAAACCATCTGGACCCGGACATTTGCCCCTGGGGAGTTGTTTAATGGTATCTTCCAGCTCCTTCAGGGAGAAGGGTTTTTTTAATGACAACGCTTGCTCCTCAGAAAGAGCAGGGAGAGATAGTGAGTCTAAAAAAGCCTTCATATTATCAGGTGAGGAGATCTCCATTTGCTTATCAGGCTCATACGTTCTCAGATTGTACAATGCGTGATAGAATTCTCTAAATCGTGTAGCTATAGTTGAAGTGGAATAAGCCATATTGCCATCCGCCAGTTTGATTCTGTTAATAAAGTTATGTGATTGCCTTTTTTTGATACGCTGCATCATGAACTTCGAAGCTCTATCACCATGAGCATAGTATCTAAATTGGGCCTGTATGTAGTATTTAGCTGAGGACAAGTTTAGCAAGTTTTTTAATGCTTCCCGTGTGTCAGTTAGATCTTTGTAATGGGTTTTTAACAGAGATTGTTTGTGTAGGGATTCTAAGCGTTGAATCTTCGATATCAAATCATCTATCTGAATTTTCCTAGCTTTTTTAACCCTAGCACCCATGGCAATAAAGTGGCCTCTCATGTATGCTTTGTGAGCATCCCAAAGCACTTGCTGGGAGGATACAGAGCCTTTGTTCAGCGAGAAAAATTCTTCCAATGTTTTTTGTGTGAGTGAAAGATGATCCCCAGATGAGACCAATTGTTCATTTAATCGCCATCTGAAATGACGCAGTTCAGAAGTGGGCAAGTCAAGAGTAAAGAACACAGGCGCATGGTCTGACAGATGCATCAAGCCAATACTGGCCAGTTTGCTAAATTGAAGGTATTCTATGGACACGAATAAGTAGTCTATTCTATGGTATGATCCATGTACTGGTGAATAGAAGGAGAAGTCCTTAGTGTTTGGATTTAAGAGTCTCCATACATCGCAAACGAACCAGCTATGCAGGTATTTTTTGAGATGTCTGCGAGCCTTGCTCGAAATGGCCGATCTTTCAGAGGTGGAATCAATATCTGGTTCAAGCGTCATATTGAAATCACCACCTAGGATCACTATCCCCTCCCTATGTGACTCCAACCTAGCAAGGGATTCTGTAATCCAAGCAACCTGGCCAGTATTGGGGGCATAGATATTGATAAAAGTGTAGACCTGATTAGCAATGGATCCCTTAAGCATAATGTATCTTCCCTCAGTATCTTGGATATGGTTTATGTAAGAAAAAGGGAGGTCTTTTCTTATACCTATGCTGACGCCCTTGGAGGCCGAGGGTCCCGCTCTGCAGTGATACCAGTTCGGGAATAGGGAGTGAGTAAGATTAGGATACTTGTTGAATTTAAAATGGGTCTCTTGGAGAAAAATGATCGAGCAATTCTCCTTTTTCAAATAAGAGAAGATCTGGCTACGCTTAGATGGGGAGTTGAAACCCTTCACATTGAAGGATGCCACGCGGATGCTAGTCATACCTCAATGCAAGGGGTAAGGTAAGATAGTATAGCGGTGATAAAGAGCAGATTAGAATAAAGCAACAAGGTACCGTAAAGCCCTCGGCCTCCCCGGGCGAAGCATCAGGGTCTCCCTTAGTTCTATATTTGAGTTGTAGATCAAGGTTATATGTCAAAATACCTGCGAATATGACATCAATGAGCGAAGAAAGTGAGAACATTAGATAAAACATAACAATAAAAATAAAAAGAACGTTGTGAACTATAGCACAGTAGAGCATAGAAGCTCTACAAGATAGGTTAGGGGGAAAGACTCAAAATTTCCAGACCTATCCCTTTGTGGCTCAATTTAAACCAGAGCTTAGTTCGGTGTCAAAACATTGTTAAATGCTACCATTATTAAATGCTACCATAGCCCCATGACCTAGTCTTAACAGTATAATTGTACTTATATAAGTAAAAATATGCCTATGAGTGGTACTAATAATAGTGAGGATATAATAGCAAGCAGTATAAAGCTATTAACAGGTGTTCAGCTAAGTATCCTGGTATAATACCTGGCGATCTATGCATGAGGTCGCACATAACCGACATCACTATCTAGGATAACATTCAGAAGTGTTATGTACTTTAAGTCATAATATATTCGCATAATATATTCGCATAACCATGCGGATATAGCTTGAAGGTCTCCTGCGTAAACACTTTAGAACCAATAGAACCTACAAATAGGGATGAGCGAACTCGAACTGTATAGTTCGGGTTCGTACCGAATTTTGGGGTGTCCGTGACACGGACCCGAACCCGGACATTTTCGTAAAAGTCCGGGTTCGGGTTCGGTGTTCGTCGCTTTCTTGGCGCTTTTGTGACGCTTTCTTGGCGCTTTTTGAAAGGCTGCAAAGCAGCCAATCAACAAGCGTCATACTACTTGCCCCAAGAGGCCATCACAGCCATGCCTACTATTGGCATGGCTGTGATTGGCCAGAGCACCATGTGACCCAGCCTCTATTTAAGCTGGAGTCACATAGCGCCGCCCGTCACTCTGCTCTGATTAGCGTAGGGAGAGGTTGCGGCTGCGACAGTAGGGCGAGATTAGGCAGATTAACTCCTCCAAAGGACTTGATTAACTGATCGATCTGCAGCTGTGGATCATTGAGCTGCTGATCCTCAATTGCTCACTGTTGTTAGGCTGCCCAGACCGTTTGTCAGTCACATTTTTCTGGGGTGATCGGCGGCCATTTTGTGTCTTGTGGTGCGCCAGCACAAGCTGCGACCAAGTGCATTTAACCCTCAATGGTGTGGTTGTTTTTTGGCTAAAGCCTACATCAGGGTGAAGCTGTCACACCAAGTGCATTTAACCAGCAATAGTCTGTTCATTTTTTGGCCATATACAAAATCAGGGGCAAGCTGCGCCTGTCACCAAGTGCATTTAACCCTCAATGGTGTGGTTGTTTTTTGGCTAAAGCCTACATCAGGGTGAAGCTGTCACACCAAGTGCATTTAACCAGCAATAGTCTGTTCATTTTTTGGCCATATACAAAATCAGGGGCAAGCTGCGCCTGTCACCAAGTGCATTTAACCCTCAATGGTGTGGTTGTTTTTTGGCTAAAGCCTACATCAGGGTGAAGCTGTCACACCAAGTGCATTTAACCAGCAATAGTCTGTTCATTTTTTGGCCATATACAAAATCAGGGGCAAGCTGCGCCTGTCACCAAGTGCATTTAACCCTCAATGGTGTGGTTGTTTTTTGGCTAAAGCCTACATCAGGGTGAAGCTGTCACACCAAGTGCATTTAACCAGCAATAGTCTGTTCATTTTTTGGCCATATACAAAATCAGGGGCAAGCTGCGCCTGTCACCAAGTGCATTTAACCCTCAATGGTGTGGTTGTTTTCTGGCTAAAGCCTACATCAGGGTGAAGCTGTCACACCAAGTGCATTTAACCAGCAATAGTCTGTTTATTTTTTGGCCATATACTACATCAGGGGCAAGCTGCGCCCGTCACCAAGTGCATTTAACCCTCAGTAGTGTGGTTGGTCAAGCTGTGACACCAAGTGCATTTAACCAGCAATAGTCTGTTCATTTTTTGGCCATATACTACATCAGGGGCAAGCTGCGCCCGTCACCAAGTGCATTTAACCAGCAATAGTGTGGTTATTTTTTGGCCATATCCCAGTCTAATTCTGTCACTAAATCCATACCGGTCACCCAGCGCCTAAATACTAGGCCTCAAATTTATATCCCGCTAAATCTCTCGTTACCGCTGTCCTGTTGTAGCTGGGAAAGTTATTTAGTGTCCGTCAAAGCACATTTTTTGTTCTGGGTTGAAGTACAATTCCCAATTTAGCAATTTCATAATTTAGTAGTTTCTGCTATATCAGAGCTATTTGAAATCTATCCCTAAAAGGGTATATAATATTCAAGGTGCACATTGGGTCATTCAGAATAACTTCACACACACCCGCTACTGTGTATTTTCAAGTCTAATTCTGTCACTAAACCCATACCTGTCACCCAGCGCCTAAATACTAGGCCTCAAATTTATATCCTGCTAAATCTCTCGTTACCGCTGTCCTGTTGTAGCTGGGAAAGTTATTTAGTGTCCGTCAAAGCACATTTTTTGTTCTGGGTTGAAGTACAATTCCCAATTTAGCAATTTCATAATTTAGTGGTTTCTGCTATATCAGAGCTATTTGAAATCTATCCCTAAAAGGGTATATAATATTCAAGGTGCACATTGGGTCATTCAGAATAACTTCACACACACCCGCTACTGTGTATTTTCAAGTCTAATTCTGTCACTAAACCCATACCTGTCACCCAGCGCCTAAATACTAGGCCTCAAATTTATATCCTGCTAAATCTCTCGTTACCGCTGTCCTGTTGTAGCTGGGAAAGTTATTTAGTGTCCGTCAAAGCACATTTTTTGTTCTGGGTTGAAATACAATTCCCAATTTAGCAATTTCATAATTTAGTGGTTTCTGCTATATCAGAGCTATTTGAAATCTATCCCTAAAAGGGTAGATCATATTGAAGGTGCACATAGGGTCATTCAGAATAACTTCACACACACCCGCTACTGTGTATTTCCAAGTCTAATTCTGTCACTAAACCCATACCTGTCACCCAGCGCCTAAATACTAGGCCTCAAATTTATATCCCGCTAAATCTCTCGTTACCGCTGTCCTGTTGTAGCTGGGAAAGTTATTTAGTGTCCGTCAAAGCACATTTTTTGTTCTGGGTTGAAGTACAATTCCCAATTTAGCAATTTCATAATTTAGTGGTTTCTGCTATATCAGAGCTATTTGAAATCTATCCCTAAAAGGGTATATAATATTCAAGGTGCACATTGGGTCATTCAGAATAACTTCACACACACCCGCTACTGTGTATTTTCAAGTCTAATTCTGTCACTAAACCCATACCTGTCACCCAGCGCCTAAATACTAGGCCTCAAATTTATATCCTGCTAAATCTCTCGTTACCGCTGTACTGTTGTTGCTGGGCAAGATATTTAGTGTCCGTCAAAGCACATTTTTTGTTCTGGGTTGAAATACAATTCCCAATTTAGCAATTTCATAATTTAGTGGTTTCTGCTATATCAGAGCTATTTGAAATCTATCCCTAAAAGGGTAGATCATATTGAAGGTGCACATAGGGTCATTCAGAATAACTTCACACACACCCGCTACTGTGTATTTCCAAGTCTAATTCTGTCACTAAACCCATACCTGTCACCCAGCGCCTAAATACTAGGCCTCAAATTTATATCCCGCTAAATCTCTCGTTACCGCTGTCCTGTTGTAGCTGGGAAAGTTATTTAGTGTCCGTCAAAGCACATTTTTTGTTCTGGGTTGAAGTACAATTCCCAATTTAGCAATTTCATAATTTAGTGGTTTCTGCTATATCAGAGCTATTTGAAATCTATCCCTAAAAGGGTATATAATATTCAAGGTGCACATTGGGTCATTCAGAATAACTTCACACACACCCGCTACTGTGTATTTTCAAGTCTAATTCTGTCACTAAACCCATACCTGTCACCCAGCGCCTAAATACTAGGCCTCAAATTTATATCCTGCTAAATCTCTCGTTACCGCTGTACTGTTGTTGCTGGGCAAGATATTTAGTGTCCGTCAAAGCACATTTTTTGTTCTGGGTTGAAATACAATTCCCAATTTAGCAATTTCATAATTTAGTGGTTTCTGCTATATCAGAGCTATTTGAAATCTATCCCTAAAAGGGTATATAATATTCAAGGTGCACATTGGGTCATTCAGAATAACTTCACACACACCCGCTACTGTGTATTTCCAAGTCTAATTCTGGCACTAAACCCATACCTGTCACCCAGCGCCTAAATACTAGGCCTCAAATTTATATCCCGCTAAATCTGTCCCTAGTGCTGTAGCTGGGCGAGTTATTTAGTGTCCGTTCAAGCACATTTCTTGTTCTGGGTTGAAATACAATTCCCAATTTAGCAATTTCATAATTTAGTGGTTTCTGCTATATCAGAGCTATTTGAAATCTATCCCTAAAAGGGTATATAATATTCAAGGTGCACATAGGGTCATTCAGAATAACTTCACACACCCGCTACTGTGCATTTCCAAATCTAATTCTGTCACTAAACCCATACCTGTCACCCAGCGCCTAAATACTAGGCCTCAAATTTATATCCCGCTAAATCTCTCGTTACCGCTGTCCTGTTGTGGCTGGGAAAGTTATTTAGTGTCCGTCAAAGCACATTTTTTGTTCTGGGTTGAAATACAATTCCCAATTTAGCAATTTCATAATTTAGTCGTTTCTGCTATATCAGAGCTATTTGAAATCTATCCCTAAAAGGGTAGATCATATTGAAGGTGCACATAGGGTCATTCAGAATAACTTCACACACACGCTTCTGTGCATTTCCAAGTCTAATTCTGTCACTAAATCCATACCGGTCACCCAGCGCCTAAATACTAGGCCTCAAATTTATATCCCGCTGAATTTGAATACAATACATTGGGCCAAATAATATATTTGTTGTTGTGGTGAACCATAACAATGAGAAAAACATCTAGTAAGGGACGCGGACGTGGACATGGTCGTGGTGGTGTTAGTGGACCCTCTGGTGCTGGGAGAGGACGTGGCCGTTCTGCCACATCCACACGTCCTAGTGTACCAACTACCTCAGGTCCCAGTAGCCGCCAGAATTTACAGCGATATATGGTGGGGCCCAATGCCGTTCTAAGGATGGTAAGGCCTGAGCAGGTACAGGCATTAGTCAATTGGGTGGCCGACAGTGGATCCAGCACGTTCACATTATCTCCCACCCAGTCTTCTGCAGAAAGCGCACAGATGGCGCCTGAAAACCAACCCCATCAGTCTGTCACATCACCCCCATGCATACCAGGGAAACTGTCTCAGCCTCAAGTTATGCAGCAGTCTCTTATGCTGTTTGAAGACTCCGCTGGCAGGGTTTCCCAAGGGCATCCACCTAGCCCTTCCCCAGCGGTGAAAGACATAGAATGCACTGACGCACAACCACTTATGTTTCCTGATGATGAGGACATGGGAATACCACCTCAGCATGTCTCTGATGATGACGAAACACAGGTGCCAACTGCTGCGTCTTTCTGCAGTGTGCAGACTGAACAGGAGGTCAGGGATCAAGACTGGGTGGAAGACGATGCAGGGGACGATGAGGTCCTAGACCCCACATGGAATGAAGGTCGTGCCACTGACTTTCACAGTTCGGAGGAAGAGGCAGTGGTGAGACCGAGCCAACAGCGTAGCAAAAGAGGGAGCAGTGGGCAAAAGCAGAACACCCGCCGCCAAGAGACTCCGCCTGCTACTGACCGCCGCCATCTGGGACCGAGCACCCCAAAGGCAGCTTCAAGGAGTTCCCTGGCATGGCACTTCTTCAAACAATGTGCTGACGACAAGACCCGAGTGGTTTGCACGCTGTGCCATCAGAGCCTGAAGCGAGGCATTAACGTTCTGAACCTGAGCACAACCTGCATGACCAGGCACCTGCATGCAAAGCATGAACTGCAGTGGAGTAAACACCTTAAAACCAAGGAAGTCACTCAGGCTCCCCCTGCTACCTCTTCTGCTGCTGCCGCCTCGGCCTATTCTGCTGCTGCCGCCTCGGCCTCTTCCTCCGCCTCTGGAGGAACGTTGGCACCTGCCGCCCAGCAAACAGGGGATGTACCACCAACACCACCACCACCACCTCCGTCACCAAGCGTCTCAACCATGTCACACGCCAGCGTTCAGCTCTCCATCTCACAAACATTTGATAGAAAGCGTAAATTCCCACCTAGCCACCCTCGATCCCTGGCCCTGAATGCCAGCATTTCTAAACTACTGGCCTATGAAATGCTGTCATTTAGGCTGGTGGACACAGACAGCTTCAAACAGCTCATGTCGCTTGCTGTCCCACAGTATGTTGTTCCCAGCCACCACTACTTCTCCAAGAGAGCCGTGCCTTCCCTGCACAACCAAGTATCCGATAAAATCAAGTGTGCACTGCGAAACGCCATCTGTAGCAAGGTCCACCTAACCACAGATACGTGGACCAGTAAGCACGGCCAGGGACGCTATATCTCCCTAACTGCACACTGGGTAAATGTAGTGGCAGCTGGGCCCCAGGCGGAGAGCTGTTTGGCGCACGTCCTTCCGCCGCCAAGGATCGCAGGGCAACATTCTTTGCCTCCTGTTGCCACCTCCTCCTTCTCGGCTTCCTCCTCCTCTTCTTCCACCTGCTCATCCAGTCAGCCACACACCTTCACCACCAACTTCAGCACAGCCCGGGGTAAACGTCAGCAGGCCATTCTGAAACTCATATGTTTGGGGGACAGGCCCCACACCGCACAGGAGTTGTGGCGGGGTATTGAACAACAGACCGACGAGTGGTTGCTGCCGGTGAGCCTCAAGCCCGGCCTGGTGGTGTGTGATAATGGGCGAAATCTCGTTGCAGCTCTGGGACTAGCCAATTTGACGCACATCCCTTGCTTGGCGCATGTGCTGAATTTGGTGGTGCAGAAGTTCATTCACAACTACCCCGACATGTCAGAGCTGCTGCATAAAGTGCGGGCCGTCTGTTCGCGCTTCCGGCGTTCACATCCTGCCGCTGCTCGCCTGTCTGCGCTACAGCGTAACTTCGGCCTTCCCGCTCACCGCCTCATATGCGACGTGCCCACCAGGTGGAACTCCACCTTGCACATGCTGGACAGACTGTGCGAGCAGCAGCAGGCCATAGTGGAGTTTCAGCTGCAGCACGCACGGGTCAGTCGCACTACAGAACAGCACCACTTCACCACCAATGACTGGGCCTCCATGCGAGACCTGTGTGCCCTGTTGCGCTGTTTCGAGTACTCCACCAACATGGCCAGTGGCGATGACACCGTTATCAGCGTTACAATACCACTTCTATGTCTCCTTGAGAAAACACTTAGGGCGATGATGGAAGAGGAGGTGGCCCAGGAGGAGGAGGAGGAGGAGGAGGAAGAGGGGTCATTTTTAGCACTTTCAGGCCAGTCTCTTCGAAGTGACTCAGAGGGAGGTTTTTGGCAACAGCAGAGGCCAGGTACAAATGTGGCCAGCCAGGGCCCACTACTGGAGGACGAGGAGGACGAGGATGAGGAGGAGGTGGAGGAGGATGAGGATGAAGCATGGTCACAGCGGGGTGGCACCCAACGCAGCTCGGGTCCATCACTGGTGCGTGGCTGGGGGGAAAGGCAGGACGATGACGATACGCCTCCCACAGAGGACAGCTTGTCCTTACCCCTGGGCAGCCTGGCACACATGAGCGACTACATGCTGCAGTGCCTGCGCAACGACAGCAGAGTTGCCCACATTTTAACCTGTGCGGACTACTGGGTTGCCACCCTGCTGGATCCACGCTACAAAGACAATGTGCCCACCTTACTTCCTGCACTGGAGCGTGATAGGAAGATGCGCGAGTACAAGCGCACGTTGGTAGACGCGCTACTGAGAGCATTCCCAAATGTCACAGGGGAACAAGTGGAAGCCCAAGGCCAAGGCAGAGGAGGAGCAAGAGGTCGCCAAGGCAGCTGTGTCACGGCCAGCTCCTCTGAGGGCAGGGTTAGCATGGCAGAGATGTGGAAAACTTTTGTCAACACGCCACAGCTAACTGCACCACCACCTGATACGCAACGTGTTAGCAGGAGGCAACATTTCACTAACATGGTGGAACAGTACGTGTGCACACCCCTCCACGTACTGACTGATGGTTCGGCCCCATTCAACTTCTGGGTCTCTAAATTGTCCACGTGGCCAGAGCTAGCCTTTTATGCCTTGGAGGTGCTGGCCTGCCCGGCAGCCAGCGTTTTGTCTGAACGTGTATTCAGCACGGCAGGGGGCGTCATTACAGACAAACGCAGCCGCCTGTCTACAGCCAATGTGGACAAGCTGACGTTCATAAAAATGAACCAGGCATGGATCCCACAGGACCTGTCCGTCCCTTGTCCAGATTAGACATTAACTACCTCCCCATAACCATATATTATTGGACTCCAGGGCACTTCCTCATTCAATCCTATTTTTATTTTCATTTTACCATTATATTGCAAGGCTACCCAAAGTTGAATGAACCTCTCCTCTGCCTGTGTGCTAGGCCTAAATATATGCCAATGGATTGTTGCAGTGGTGGCTGACGTGAAGCCTCATTCTCTGCTATGACATGCAGACTGATTCTCTGGTGACATGAAGCCAGATTGTCTGTTACGGGACCTCTCTCCTCTGCCTGGGTGCTGGGCCTGAATTTATGACAATGGACTGTTGCAGTGGTGGGTGACGTGAAGCCTGATTCTCTGCTATGACATGCAGACTGATTCTCTGGTGACATGAAGCCAGATCCTCTGTTACGGGACCTCTCTCCTCTGCCTGGGTGCTGGGCCTAAATTTATGAAAATGGACTGTTGCAGTGGTGGGTGACGTGAAGCCTCATTCTCTGCTATGACATGCAGACTGATTCTCTGCTGACATGAAGCCAGATCGTCTGTTACGGGACCTCTCTCCTCTGCCTGGGTGCTGGGCCTAAATTTATGAAAATGGACTCTTACAGTGGTGGGTGACGTGAAGCCTGATTCTCTGCTATGACATGAAGACTGATTCTCTGCTGACATGAAGCCAGATCCTCTGTTACGGGACCTCTCTCCTCTGCCTGGGTGCTGGGCCTAAATATCTGACAATGGACTGTTGCATTGGTGGCTGACGTGAAGCCTGATTCTCTGCTATGATATGAAGACTGATTCTCTGCTGACATGAAGCCAGATTGTCTGTTACGGGACCTCTCTCCTCTGCCTGTGTGCTAGGCCTAAATATATGCCAATGGATTGTTGCAGTGGTGGCTGACGTGAAGCCTGATTCTCTGCTATGACATGCAGACTGATTCTCTGGTGACATGAAGCCAGATCCTCTGTTACGGGACCTCTCTCCTCTGCCTGGGTGCTGGGCCTAAATTTATGAAAATGGACTGTTGCAGTGGTGGGTGACGTGAAGCCTGATTCTCTGCTATGACATGCAGACTGATTCTCTGGTGACATGAAGCCAGATCCTCTGTTACGGGACCTCTCTCCTCTGCCTGGGTGCTGGGCCTAAATATCTGACAATGGACTGTTGCATTGGTGGCTGACGTGAAGCCTGATTCTCTGCTATGACATGCAGACTAATTCTCTGCTGACATGAAGCCAGATTGTCTGTTACGGGACCTCTCTCCTCTGCCTGGGTGCTGGGCCTAAATTTATGAAAATGGACTGTTGCAGTGGTGGGTGACGTGAAGCCTGATTCTCTGCTATGACATGAAGACTGATTCTCTCCTGACATGAAGCCAGATTGTCTGTTACGGGACCTCTCTCCTCTGCCTGGGTGCTGGGCCTAAATTTATGAAAATGGACTGTTACAGTGGTGGGTGACATGAAGCCTGATTCTCTGCTATGATATGAAGACTGATTCTCTGCTGACATGAAGCCAGATTGTCTGTTACGGGACCTCTCTCCTCTGCCTGGGTGCTGGGCCTAAATTTATGAAAATGGACTCTTACAGTGGTGGGTGACGTGAAGCCTGATTCTCTGCTATGACATGAAGACTGATTCTCTGCTGACATGAAGCCAGATCCTCTGTTACGGGACCTCTCTCCTCTGCCTGGGTGCTGGGCCTAAATATCTGACAATGGACTGTTGCATTGGTGGCTGACGTGAAGCCTGATTCTCTGCTATGATATGAAGACTGATTCTCTGCTGACATGAAGCCAGATTGTCTGTTACGGGACCTCTCTCCTCTGCCTGGGTGCTGGGCCTAAATTTATGAAAATGGACTCTTACAGTGGTGGGTGACGTGAAGCCTGATTCTCTGCTATGACATGAAGACTGATTCTCTGCTGACATGAAGCCAGATCCTCTGTTACGGGACCTCTCTCCTCTGCCTGGGTGCTGGGCCTAAATATCTGACAATGGACTGTTGCATTGGTGGCTGACGTGAAGCCTGATTCTCTGCTATGATATGAAGACTGATTCTCTGCTGACATGAAGCCAGATTGTCTGTTACGGGACCTCTCTCCTCTGCCTGGGTGCTGGGCCTAAATTTATGAAAATGGACTCTTACAGTGGTGGGTGACGTGAAGCCTGATTCTCTGCTATGACATGAAGACTGATTCTCTGCTGACATGAAGCCAGATCCTCTGTTACGGGACCTCTCTCCTCTGCCTGGGTGCTGGGCCTAAATATCTGACAATGGACTGTTGCATTGGTGGCTGACGTGAAGCCTGATTCTCTGCTATGATATGAAGACTGATTCTCTGCTGACATGAAGCCAGATTGTCTGTTACGGGACCTCTCTCCTCTGCCTGGGTGCCGGGGCCTAAATATCTGAGAATGGACTGTTCCAGTGGTGGGTAACGGGAAGCCAGATTCTCTGCTATGATATGAAGACTGATTCTCTGCTGACATGAAGCCAGATTGTCTGTTACGGGACCTCTCTCCTCTGCCTGGGTGCTGGGCCTAAATTTATGAAAATGGACTATTACAGTGGTGGGTGACGTGAAGCCTGATTCTCTGCTATGACATGAAGACTGATTCTCTGCTGACATGAAGCCAGATTGTCTGTTACGGGACCTCTCTCCTCTGCCTGGGTGCCGGGGCCTAAATATCTGAGAATGGACTGTTCCAGTGGTGGGTGACGGGAAGCCAGATTCTCTGCTATGGAACCTCTCTCCAATTGATTTTGGTTAATTTTTATTTATTTAATTTTTATTTTAATTAATTTCCCTATCCACATTTGTTTGCAGGGGATTTACCTACATGTTGCTGCCTTTTGCAGCCCTCTAGCCCTTTCCTGGGCTGTTTTACAGCCGTTTTAGTGCCGAAAAGTTCGGGTCCCCATTGACTTCAATGGGGTTCGGGTTCGGGACGAAGTTCGGATCGGGTTCGGATCCCGAACCCGAACATTTCCGGGATGTTCGGCCGAACTTCTCGAACCCGAACATCCAGGTGTTCGCTCAACTCTACCTACAAATATCATCTCTTACTGTGTTAATGACAGGGGGGTGAGTAATATAGTAGTGCCAAGAGCCTAAAATGGATCATTACATTTGCGGAAAAAGAAAAAGGAAGTGGCCGCGAATTTCATATACCTTCCGTTCCAAAGAACTTATGCGCTAATAAGAAAGAAAACGAAAACGAAAAGCGCAGCATTTCTTCCCATGCGCCACTAGCCAGCTTCCTTCTCCGCAAACACAAGTGCATCCCTATGTTTTGCGAATAAATAACATTTCTAAACATGCGAATAGGGTGAAGAACTTAAGCGTAGGTATCGCATATATATAACGGAAAGATGCGAAGTATTATAAGAGACAGGTTCATTAAGAATGCATATTTATCTGTCAGGTCGATACTCCAGCTGTTCAGTCCTCCGGTAGTGGAAGTCTTCTCGGGGTAGTATTATTCCCTCTTCTTGCTCTTTGCTGCTTTGGGGTGCGAGGAATCTCCCAAGGCAATATATTCGGAAGTTCAGGTAGGGCTGCAATCTCCTGGATCGGGTCCCAATTATCGATCGGTAGTGGCTGGATATCCAACTGTTGGTAAATCTTCTCCAGGTCTTTGAATGTGGAAACGAAGAGGCGACGTCCCTCGTGGGAAAAAAAAATGCCAAACGGGAACGACCATCTATACAGGATCTTGTGAGCTCGCAGCCAGTCGGTAAGCGGTTTTAAGGCTCTGCGTTTTTTCAGTGTCGATTGCGCTAAGTCCTGAAAGACGGCGATGTCGTATCCTTCCCAGTTGAGGGACGGAGTATTCCTGGCCCCTAATAGAATTGCTTCCTTGACGGGGAAATAAAGAACTTACAGATAATGTCCCGAGGAGGCTCGTTAGGTTGCGGCTTAGGCCTCAGGGCCCTATGCGCCCTCTCAATGGTGACCTCGTGCGCTGTGTCCGGGAGTTGTAGACAAATCTGCATCACCGTTTCTGGTATATCACTTGAGGCAACCGATTCAGGTATACCTCTAAATCTGAGGTTATTTCTTCTCCCCCTGTTCTCCTGGTCCTCTATAGCTGTGTACAGCATATTTATGTGCGCATTAAGATCCGCCATATTCGAAGATATTGCCTTCTGATGCGTAGTAAGCTTGGATTGGTGTTCCTCAAGCGACTCTACTCTAGTGCTTATGTGCCGTATGTCGCTCCTAATAGCTGCCATTTCAGAGCTCAGGGGTTCAAGAGCTTCAGCCAGTGTCTCTCTTAGGAAGTTCCGGGATATAGGCCTGGTATCAGGGTCAGGGGAGTCATCCCTACCTCCCACGGCACCCAGAGGAGCTTGTTGTTTGAGGCTGGAGGATCTCGGCGTACCCGGCGCCATCTTAGGTTCTTTAGCCACGTATGCAGCTGCCGCCTTTTTGATGAATTTCTCCATATCTCCTGCTTGCACTGTCGACTTGTTAGGTCCGGTAGGGTCAGTGGTCTTCTGCCCACCTATTTTGACCATTTTGCCGTTCTGGATAGCTGAAAATAAGGTGCTTTTAGGGATATCTTGTCACAGAGCCCCGCTTCACACAGCCATCTGCCTTCAGCGCTAGCTCCGCCCCCCGTCCCCCATTGACTTTCAATGTAAAGTCTGGACGGATCCGTCTGAAGGTACTTTCACACTTAGAATTTTTTCTACAATATAATGCAGACGGATCCGTTCTGAACGCAAGTGTGAAAGTAGCCTTAGCTAATATAGTGCTATAACCTTTTTTTTCAATAGTTGAAATTTTTTTCCAATCTGAACTTCAGATGAGAAAAAAATTACAACTATTAGACAAAGAAGATTATGCCACTATATTAGCTAAATTGCTCGATATTCGTATTTTTTCGAATATTCGCTATATTGCTATATATTCTTGTTTTAGTATATTACGAATATTTAAAAAAAAACAAATATATTCGATATAGCGCTATATATTAGTTTTTTAAAGTCATGATTTCTCCCTTCTTCTTGCTTGTGGGCCAATGAGTAATTGCCCCACAAGCAAGAAGCAGGGAGTATTCATGTTTTTACTCGGCAATTGAAAAAGTTGAGATAAAAATTCGCATTGCAAAAATTCGCATTACAAAAATACACAATAAAAAAATCTCAATTATTCAAAATTACGAATATATATCACTATATTCTAAATATTTGCAAATTTTACCTATATTCGCAATAAAAATTCGCTATTTGAATATTCGTGATCAACACTACTGGTGATGATGGAAGAGAATGTGGCACAGGAGGAGGAGGAGGAAGAGGGATCGTTTCATAGTCATTCACAAGTGGCTCCGAGGGTGGGTTCCTGCACCCACAAACGCCAGGTACACAATTGTCCAGCCAGGGCACAATTCTGGAGGATGAGGAGGTGGAGGATGAGGAGATGGAGGAGGAGGAACCGTGTTCACAGCAGGGTGGCACCCAAACCAGCTCATGGCCATCACTGGTGCGTGGCTGGGGAGATACAGAGGACACAGACGATACACCTCCCACAGAGGACAGCTTTTCGTTGCCTCTGGGCATCCTGACACACATGAGCGATTACATGCTGCAGTGTCTCTGCAACGACCGCCGAGTTGCCCACATTCTAACTTGTGCTGATTACTGGGTGGCCACGTTGCTGGATCCACGTTACAAGGACAACTTACCGTCCTTAATTCCGTCAATGGAGCACGATCGTAAGAGGCGCGAGTACAAGCGCACGCTGGTAGACGCACTGCTGGTGGCATTCCCACCTGACAGCAGGGGCACAGTGGAAGCACAAGGCGAAGGCAGAGGAGGATGAAGAGGTCGCCAACGCAGCTGGGGCACCACCAGCACCTCAAAAGGCAGCATTAACATGGCCGAAATGTGGAAAAGCTTTGTCAGCACGCCACAACAACCAGCACCACCAGCTGATCTGGAACTTCTTAGCAGGAGGCAGCATTTCAGCAACATGGTGGAGCAGTATGTGTGCACACGCCTATATGTACTGAATGATGGGTCTGCCCCCTTCAACTTCTGGTTCTCCAAATTGGGCACATGGCCTGAGCTTGCCCTTTACACCTTGGAGGTCCTGGCCTGCCCTGCAGCCAGTGTATTGTCTGAACGTGTGTTTAACACGGCAGTGGGCGTTATCACAGACAAGCGCAGCCGCCTGTCCACATTTAATGTGGACAAGCTCACGTTCATTAAAATGCATGGATCCCACAGGACTTGCCCATACCTTGTGCAGAATAGACATTTATACCAGCCTTAACTAGCCATTGTTATACTGCAACGCAATTGCTCATTGTTGTAGTTTGAATATTTCACACTCTTTTGGAGTGTACCCTAATTAAAAAAATAAATAAGAATATTTAAACCAAATATCAGTGTTGGCTACCTTGTCCTCCTCCACCACCGCCTCCTCAAACTCCTAATCCATATGGACCTCCACCTCATAAATTAAGTTTATTTTTTTTATTTGCATGTATTTAATTTTATGTCATTTCACTAATTTGTCTGTTACATTTTTGGGTGAAAATCACCAATTTTTCGTGTGATATACCACTGTTATATCTAGTAGACAGGTAAACAAATTTCACTGATTTGTATGTTACATTTTCGAATGAAATTCACCAATTTTTGGGTGTGATATACCACTGCTCTACCTAGTAGACAAGGTGACATTTCACTTATTTGTCTGTTATATATTCGAGTGAAATTCACCAATTTTTGGGTGTGATATACCCCAGCTGTACCTAGTAGACAGATAAAAACATTTCACTAATTTGTCTGTTACATTCTTGGGTGACATTTTACCAATTTTTCCGTATATAAACCCCTGCTCTGCTTAGGTGACAGGGAATTCAATTTCTAAAATTCTTCTTTAATTGATGTGCGCCCCCTCCTTTCATTCAGTGCTTAAACTTTAACAACTTATCCCACATTTGCGCTTCAAAAATTTGTCCCACTTTTCCGCTTGATCATATTTAATTTAAAAAATGTACCTCCCTTGGATTTGGTCTCTCTTTCTCACGCTCCCTCTCCGGCGTGGAATCCTGATTCGCCAATAACAGTGATCAACATGGTAGGCTCAGAAAAGAACATCGAAAATTGATAGAGAAGATATCCAAATGGATTGTGGACATCACGGTGACGATGTGATCAGGCAGAAGTTATCTAGAGTCAACATCTCCCTTGGATGTGCTATCCCTTTCTCACGCTCCCTCTCCGGCGTGGAACCCTGATTTGCCGCTAACCGTGATCAACATGGTAGACGCAGAAAAGAACATTGAAAATTGATAGAGCAGATATCCAATTGGATTGTGAACATCACAAGGGGGTGCGACATGGTGGGGCAGTATGTGTGCACATGCCTACACAAACTAACTGACAGGGGTCAGCCCCTGCAACTTCTGTGTCTGCAAATTGGGCACATGGATTGAGCTTGCCCTTTACGCCTTGGAGGTGCTGGCCTGCCCTGCAGCCAGTGTATTGTCTGAACGTGTGTTTAGCACGACTGGAGGGGGTTGTCACAGGTTATATTTCCCAATGTTTTGGGGTGTACCCTAATTTTAAAAAATAAATTTAAAACCAAAAAGCAGTGTAGGCTACCTCCTCCACAGCCGCTTCCACCTACAGCGCCACATCTACTGCCTCCACAACCTCCTACTCCATATGGACCTCGTCCTCCTAGATCATTATTTTTTATTTGTACGTATTTTATGTTAATTAAAGTCATTTCCCTATCCACATTTGTTTGCAAAGCACTTGACATGCTCTTAACCACATTTTTCTGCCATTTTCTGCCCTCTATCCCTTTCCACTACAATTTTAGAGCCATTTTAGTGCTCAAAAGTTTCGGGGTTCGGGGTCAAGTTCGGGTCAAATTCGGGTCCCGAACTCAAACTTTTTTGTGAAGTTCGGCCGAACCCGAATCCAGGTGTCCCCTCAACTCTACTAGTGAGGCAAAACAAGTACTGACAAATATTACAGATCAAAGAATGCTGGATTTGGTTAGCAAACCCAGCAGGAAGCTGAGGAAAGCAGAATGTTTTGCTTGTAAACATCCTACCCAGATGAGCTGATGCAAAGGAATGCAAGTGCTGACGTGAAAAGGTATATAGGGCAATGTGAAACATGCAATGTTTGGGGTACTAAATGAAGATGGAAAAAAAATCATCATGTGACTGGAGAATTCTTTTAAATGTGGTTATATGAAGTCCTCCTGAAATTGCCCCAACTTTCAAAATACAAGTATTTTTTATACTATTTAGTTTATATATGTTTTAAGTTACTATAGATCACTGTTCATATTTACCTTTAGACTTCGCTGCAGGGAGAGTGCAGGGAGAGTGGAGGAAGATAGTAGGAGGCTGCTGAACTACAGATTCTTCTATATTTTATCGCCGTGTACATAACTGTGTAGAGCACCAAGAGTCATAGCTAATGAATAGGGATGAGCGAACTCGAACTGTATAGTTCGGGTTCGTACCGAATTTTGGGGTGTCCGTGACACGGACCCGAACCCGGACATTTTCGTAAAAGTCCGGGTTCGGGTTCGGTGTTCGTCGCTTTCTTCGCGCTTTTGTGACGCTTTCTTGGCGCTTTTTGAAAGGCTGCAAAGCAGCCAATCAACAAGCGTCATACTACTTGCCCCAAGAGGCCATCACAGCCATGCCTACTATTGGCATGGCTGTGATTGGCCAGAGCACCATGTGACCCAGCCTCTATTTAAGCTGGAGTCACATAGCGCCGCCCGTCACTCTGCTCTGATTAGCGTAGGGAGAGGTTGCGGCTGCGACAGTAGGGCGAGATTAGGCAGATTAACTCCTCCAAAGGACTTGATTAACTGATCGATCTGCAGCTGTGGATCATTGAGCTGCTGATCCTCAATTGCTCACTGTTTTTAGGCTGCACAGACCGTTTGTCAGTCACATTTTTCTGGGGTGATCGGCGGCCATTTTGTGTCTTGTGGTGCGCCAGCACAAGCTGCGACCAAGTGCATTTAACCCTCAATGGTGTGGTTGTTTTTTGGCTAAAGCCTACATCAGGGTGAAGCTGTCACACCAAGTGCATTTAACCAGCAATAGTCTGTTCATTTTTTGGCCATATACAAAATCAGGGGCAAGCTGCGCCTGTCACCAAGTGCATTTAACCCTCAATGGTGTGGTTGTTTTTTGGCTAAAGCCTACATCAGGGTGAAGCTGTCACACCAAGTGCATTTAACCAAGAATAGTCTGTTCATTTTTTGGCCATATACTAAATCAGGGGCAAGCTGCGCCTGTCACCAAGTGCATTTAACCCTCAATGGTGTGGTTGTTTTTTGGCTAAAGCCTACATCAGGGTGAAGCTGTCACACCAAGTGCATTTAACCAGCAATAGTCTGTTTATTTTTTGGCCATATCCCAGTCTAATTCTGTCACTAAATCCATACCGGTCACCCAGCGCCTAAATACTAGGCCTCAAATTTATATCCAGCTAAATCTGTCCCTAGTGCTGTAGCTGGGCGAGTTATTTAGTGTCCGTTCAAGCACATTTCTTGTTCTGGGTTGAAATACAATTCCCAATTTAGCAATTTCATAATTTAGTGGTTTCTGCTATATCAGAGCTATTTGAAATCTATCCCTAAAAGGGTATATAATATTCAAGGTGCACATTGGGTCATTCAGAATAACTTCACACACACCCGCTACTGTGTATTTCCAAGTCTAATTCTGTCACTAAACCCATACCTGTCACGCAGCGCCTAAATACTAGGCCTCAAATTTATATCCAGCTAAATCTGTCCCTAGTGCTGTAGCTGGGCGAGTTATTTAGTGTCCGTTCAAGCACATTTCTTGTTCTGGGTTGAAATACAATTCCCAATTTAGCAATTTCATAATTTAGTGGTTTCTGCTATATCAGAGCTATTTGAAATCTATCCCTAAAAGGGTATATAATATTCAAGGTGCACATTGGGTCATTCAGAATAACTTCACACACACCCGCTACTGTGTATTTCCAAGTCTAATTCTGGCACTAAACCCATACCTGTCACCCAGCGCCTAAATACTAGGCCTCAAATTTATATCCCGCTAAATCTGTCCTTAGTGCTGTAGCTGGGCGAGTTATTTAGTGTCCGTTCAAGCACATTTCTTGTTCTGGGTTGAAATACAATTCCCAATTTAGCAATTTCATAATTTAGTGGTTTCTGCTATATCAGAGCTATTTGAAATCTATCCCTAAAAGGGTATATAATATTCAAGGTGCACATTGGGTCATTCAGAATAACTTCACACACACCCGCTACTGTGTATTTCCAAGTCTAATTCTGGCACTAAACCCATACCTGTCACCCAGCGCCTAAATACTAGGCCTCAAATTTATATCCCGCTAAATCTGTCCTTAGTGCTGTAGCTGGGCGAGTTATTTAGTGTCCGTTCAAGCACATTTCTTGTTCTGGGTTGAAATACAATTCCCAATTTAGCAATTTCATAATTTAGTGGTTTCTGCTATATCAGAGCTATTTGAAATCTATCCCTAAAAGGGTATATAATATTCAAGGTGCACATTGGGTCATTCAGAATAACTTCACACACACCCGCTACTGTGTATTTCCAAGTCTAATTCTGGCACTAAACCCATACCTGTCACCCAGCGCCTAAATACTAGGCCTCAAATTTATATCCCGCTAAATCTGTCCTTAGTGCTGTAGCTGGGCGAGTTATTTAGTGTCCGTTCAAGCACATTTCTTGTTCTGGGTTGAAATACAATTCCCAATTTAGCAATTTCATAATTTAGTGGTTTCTGCTATATCAGAGCTATTTGAAATCTATCCCTAAAAGGGTATATAATATTCAAGGTGCACATAGGGTCATTCAGAATAACTTCACACACCCGCTACTGTGCATTTCCAAATCTAATTCTGTCACTAAACCCATACCTGTCACCCAGCGCCTAAATACTAGGCCTCAAATTTATATCCCGCTAAATCTCTCGTTACCGCTGTCCTGTTGTGGCTGGGAAAGTTATTTAGTGTCCGTCAAAGCACATTTTTTGTTCTGGGTTGAAATACAATTCCCAATTTAGCAATTTCATAATTTAGTCGTTTCTGCTATATCAGAGCTATTTGAAATCTATCCCTAAAAGGGTAGATCATATTGAAGGTGCACATAGGGTCATTCAGAATAACTTCACACACACGCTTCTGTGCATTTCCAAGTCTAATTCTGTCACTAAATCCATACCGGTCACCCAGCGCCTAAATACTAGGCCTCAAATTTATATCCCGCTGAATTTGAATACAATACATTGGGCCAAATAATATATTTGTTGTTGTGGTGAACCATAACAATGAGAAAAACATCTAGTAAGGGACGCGGACGTGGACATGGTCGTGGTGGTGTTAGTGGACCCTCTGGTGCTGGGAGAGGACGTGGCCGTTCTGCCACATCCACACGTCCTAGTGTACCAACTACCTCAGGTCCCAGTAGCCGCCAGAATTTACAGCGATATATGGTGGGGCCCAATGCCGTTCTAAGGATGGTAAGGCCTGAGCAGGTACAGGCATTAGTCAATTGGGTGGCCGACAGTGGATCCAGCACGTTCACATTATCTCCCACCCAGTCTTCTGCAGAAAGCGCACAGATGGCGCCTGAAAACCAACCCCATCAGTCTGTCACATCACCCCCATGCATACCAGGGAAACTGTCTCAGCCTCAAGTTATGCAGCAGTCTCTTATGCTGTTTGAAGACTCCGCTGGCAGGGTTTCCCAAGGGCATCCACCTAGCCCTTCCCCAGCGGTGAAAGACATAGAATGCACTGACGCACAACCACTTATGTTTCCTGATGATGAGGACATGGGAATACCACCTCAGCATGTCTCTGATGATGACGAAACACAGGTGCCAACTGCTGCGTCTTTCTGCAGTGTGCAGACTGAACAGGAGGTCAGGGATCAAGACTGGGTGGAAGACGATGCAGGGGACGATGAGGTCCTAGACCCCACATGGAATGAAGGTCGTGCCACTGACTTTCACAGTTCGGAGGAAGAGGCAGTGGTGAGACCGAGCCAACAGCGTAGCAAAAGAGGGAGCAGTGGGCAAAAGCAGAACACCCGCCGCCAAGAGACTCCGCCTGCTACTGACCGCCGCCATCTGGGACCGAGCACCCCAAAGGCAGCTTCAAGGAGTTCCCTGGCATGGCACTTCTTCAAACAATGTGCTGACGACAAGACCCGAGTGGTTTGCACGCTGTGCCATCAGAGCCTGAAGCGAGGCATTAACGTTCTGAACCTGAGCACAACCTGCATGACCAGGCACCTGCATGCAAAGCATGAACTGCAGTGGAGTAAACACCTTAAAACCAAGGAAGTCACTCAGGCTCCCCCTGCTACCTCTTCTGCTGCTGCCGCCTCGGCCTATTCTGCTGCTGCCGCCTCGGCCTCTTCCTCCGCCTCTGGAGGAACGTTGGCACCTGCCGCCCAGCAAACAGGGGATGTACCACCAACACCACCACCACCACCTCCGTCACCAAGCGTCTCAACCATGTCACACGCCAGCGTTCAGCTCTCCATCTCACAAACATTTGATAGAAAGCGTAAATTCCCACCTAGCCACCCTCGATCCCTGGCCCTGAATGCCAGCATTTCTAAACTACTGGCCTATGAAATGCTGTCATTTAGGCTGGTGGACACAGACAGCTTCAAACAGCTCATGTCGCTTGCTGTCCCACAGTATGTTGTTCCCAGCCGGCACTACTTCTCCAAGAGAGCCGTGCCTTCCCTGCACAACCAAGTATCCGATAAAATCAAGTGTGCACTGCGCAACGCCATCTGTGGCAAGGTCCACCTAACCACAGATACGTGGACCAGTAAGCACGGCCAGGGACGCTATATCTCCCTAACTGCACACTGGGTAAATGTAGTGGCAGCTGGGCCCCAGGCGGAGAGCTGTTTGGCGCACGTCCTTCCGCCGCCAAGGATCGCAGGGCAACATTCTTTGCCTCCTGTTGCCACCTCCTCCTTCTCGGCTTCCTCCTCCTCTTCTTCCACCTGCTCATCCAGTCAGCCACACACCTTCACCACCAACTTCAGCACAGCCCGGGGTAAACGTCAGCAGGCCATTCTGAAACTCATATGTTTGGGGGACAGGCCCCACACCGCACAGGAGTTGTGGCGGGGTATAGAACAACAGACCGACGAGTGGTTGCTGCCGGTGAGCCTCAAGCCCGGCCTGGTGGTGTGTGATAATGGGCGAAATCTCGTTGCAGCTCTGGGACTAGCCAATTTGACGCACATCCCTTGCTTGGCGCATGTGCTGAATTTGGTGGTGCAGAAGTTCATTCACAACTACCCCGACATGTCAGAGCTGCTGCATAAAGTGCGGGCCGTCTGTTCGCGCTTCCGGCGTTCACATCCTGCTGCTGCTCGCCTGTCTGCGCTACAGCGTAACTTCAGCCTTCCCGCTCACCGCCTCATATGCGACGTGCCCACCAGGTGGAACTCCACCTTGCACATGCTGGACAGACTGTGCGAGCAGCAGCAGGCCATAGTGGAGTTTCAGCTGCAGCACGCACGGGTCAGTCGCACTACAGAACAGCACCACTTCACCACCAATGACTGGGCCTCCATGCGAGACCTGTGTGCCCTGTTGCGCTGTTTCGAGTACTCCACCAACATGGCCAGTGGCGATGACACCGTTATCAGCGTTACAATACCACTTCTATGTCTCCTTGAGAAAACACTTAGGGCGATGATGGAAGAGGAGGTGGCCCAGGAGGAGGAGGAGGAGGAGGAGGAAGAGGGGTCATTTTTAGCACTTTCAGGCCAGTCTCTTCGAAGTGACTCAGAGGGAGGTTTTTGGCAACAGCAGAGGCCAGGTACAAATGTGGCCAGCCAGGGCCCACTACTGGAGGACGAGGAGGACGAGGATGAGGAGGAGGTGGAGGAGGATGAGGATGAAGCATGGTCACAGCGGGGTGGCACCCAACGCAGCTCGGGTCCATCACTGGTGCGTGGCTGGGGGGAAAGGCAGGACGATGACGATACGCCTCCCACAGAGGACAGCTTGTCCTTATCCCTGGGCAGCCTGGCACACATGAGCGACTACATGCTGCAGTGCCTGCGCAACGACAGCAGAGTTGCCCACATTTTAACCTGTGCGGACTACTGGGTTGCCACCCTGCTGGATCCACGCTACAAAGACAATGTGCCCACCTTACTTCCTGCACTGGAGCGTGATAGGAAGATGCGCGAGTACAAGCGCACGTTGGTAGACGCGCTACTGAGAGCATTCCCAAATGTCACAGGGGAACAAGTGGAAGCCCAAGGCCAAGGCAGAGGAGGAGCAAGAGGTCGCCAAGGCAGCTGTGTCACGGCCAGCTCCTCTGAGGGCAGGGTTAGCATGGCAGAGATGTGGAAAACTTTTGTCAACACGCCACAGCTAACTGCACCACCACCTGATACGCAACGTGTTAGCAGGAGGCAACATTTCACTAACATGGTGGAACAGTACGTGTGCACACCCCTCCACGTACTGACTGATGGTTCGGCCCCATTCAACTTCTGGGTCTCTAAATTGTCCACGTGGCCAGAGCTAGCCTTTTATGCCTTGGAGGTGCTGGCCTGCCCGGCAGCCAGCGTTTTGTCTGAACGTGTATTCAGCACGGCAGGGGGCGTCATTACAGACAAACGCAGCCGCCTGTCTACAGCCAATGTGGACAAGCTGACGTTCATAAAAATGAACCAGGCATGGATCCCACAGGACCTGTCCGTCCCTTGTCCAGATTAGACATTAACTACCTCCCCATAACCATATATTATTGGACTCCAGGGCACTTCCTCATTCAATCCTATTTTTATTTTCATTTTACCATTATATTGCGATGCTACCCAAAGTTGAATGAACCTCTCCTCTGCCTGTGTGCTAGGCCTAAATATATGCCAATGGACTGTTGCAGTGGTGGCTGACATGAAGCCTGATTCTCTGCTATGACATGCAGACTAATTCTCTGCTGACATGAAGCCAGATTGTCTGTTACGGGACCTCTCTCCTCTGCCTGGGTGCTGGGCCTAAATTTATGACAATGGACTGTTGCAGTGGTGGCTGACGTGAAGCCTCATTCTCTGCTATGACATGCAGACTGATTCTCTGCTGACATGAAGCCAGATTGTCTGTTACGGGACCTCTCTCCTCTGCCTGTGTGCTAGGCCTAAATATATGCCAATGGACTGTTGCAGTGGTGGCTGACGTGAAGCCTGATTCTCTGCTATGACATGCAGACTGATTCTCTGCTGACATGAAGCCAGATCCTCTGTTACGGGACCTCTCTCCTCTGCCTGTGTGTGTGCTGGGCCTAAATATATGCCAATGGACTGTTGCAGTGGTGGCTGACGTGAAGCCTCATTCTCTGCTATGACATGCAGACTAATTCTCTGCTGACATGAAGACAGATTCTCTGTTACGGGACCTCCCTCCTCTGCCTGGGTGCTGGGCCTAAATATATGCCAATGGACTGTTGCAGTGGTGGGTGACGTGAAGCCTCATTCTCTGCTATGACATGCAGACTAATTCTCTGCTGACATGAAGCCAGATTGTCTGTTACGGGACCTCTCTCCTCTGCCTGTGTGTGTGCTGGGCCTAAATATATGCCAATGGACTGTTGCAGTGGTGGCTGACGTGAAGCCTCATTCTCTGCTATGACATGCAGACTAATTCTCTGCTGACATGAAGACAGATTCTCTGTTACGGGACCTCTCTCCTCTGCCTGTGTGTGTGCTGGGCCTAAATATATGCCAATGGACTGTTGCAGTGGTGGCTGACGTGAAGCCTCATTCTCTGCTATGACATGCAGACTAATTCTCTGCTGACATGAAGACAGATTCTCTGTTACGGGACCTCCCTCCTCTGCCTGGGTGCTGGGCCTAAATATATGCCAATGGACTGTTGCAGTGGTGGGTGACGTGAAGCCTGATTCTCTGCTATGACATGCAGACTAATTCTCTGCTGACATGAAGACAGATTCTCTGTTACGGGACCTCTCTCCTCTGCCTGTGTGTGTGCTGGGCCTAAATATATGCCAATGGACTGTTGCAGTGGTGGCTGACGTGAAGCCTCATTCTCTGCTATGACATGCAGACTAATTCTCTGCTGACATGAAGACAGATTCTCTGTTACGGGACCTCCCTCCTCTGCCTGGGTGCTGGGCCTAAATATATGCCAATGGACTGTTGCAGTGGTGGCTGACGTGAAGCCTCATTCTCTGCTATGACATGCAGACTGATTCTCTGCTGACATGAAGCCAGATCGTCTGTTACGGGACCTCTCTGCTCTGCCTGTGTGCTAGGCCTAAATATATGCCAATGGACTGTTGCAGTGGTGGGTGACGTGAAGCCTCATTCTCTGCTATGACATGCAGACTGATTCTCTGCTGTCATGAAGCCAGATTGTCTGTTACGGGACCTCTCTGCTCTGCCTGTGTGCTAGGCCTAAATATATGCCAATGGACTGTTGCAGTGGTGGGTGACGTGAAGCCTCATTCTCTGCTATGACATGCAGACTAATTCTCTGCTGACATGAAGACAGATTCTCTGTTACGGGACCTCCCTCCTCTGCCTGGGTGCTGGGCCTAAATATATGCCAATGGACTGTTGCAGTGGTGGGTGACGTGAAGCCTCATTCTCTGCTATGACATGCAGACTGATTCTCTGCTGTCATGAAGCCAGATTGTCTGTTACGGGACCTCTCTGCTCTGCCTGTGTGCTAGGCCTAAATATATGCCAATGGACTGTTGCAGTGGTGGGTGACGTGAAGCCTCATTCTCTGCTATGACATGCAGACTAATTCTCTGCTGACATGAAGACAGATTCTCTGTTACGGGACCTCCCTCCTCTGCCTGGGTGCTGGGCCTAAATATATGCCAATGGACTGTTGCAGTGGTGGGTGACGTGAAGCCTCATTCTCTGCTATGACATGCAGACTAATTCTCTGCTGACATGAAGCCAGATTGTCTGTTACGGGACCTCTCTCCTCTGCCTGTGTGTGTGCTGGGCCTAAATATATGCCAATGGACTGTTGCAGTGGTGGCTGACGTGAAGCCTCATTCTCTGCTATGACATGCAGACTAATTCTCTGCTGACATGAAGACAGATTCTCTGTTACGGGACCTCTCTCCTCTGCCTGTGTGTGTGCTGGGCCTAAATATATGCCAATGGACTGTTGCAGTGGTGGCTGACGTGAAGCCTCATTCTCTGCTATGACATGCAGACTAATTCTCTGCTGACATGAAGACAGATTCTCTGTTACGGGACCTCCCTCCTCTGCCTGGGTGCTGGGCCTAAATATATGCCAATGGACTGTTGCAGTGGTGGGTGACGTGAAGCCTGATTCTCTGCTATGACATGCAGACTAATTCTCTGCTGACATGAAGACAGATTCTCTGTTACGGGACCTCTCTCCTCTGCCTGTGTGTGTGCTGGGCCTAAATATATGCCAATGGACTGTTGCAGTGGTGGCTGACGTGAAGCCTCATTCTCTGCTATGACATGCAGACTAATTCTCTGCTGACATGAAGACAGATTCTCTGTTACGGGACCTCCCTCCTCTGCCTGGGTGCTGGGCCTAAATATATGCCAATGGACTGTTGCAGTGGTGGCTGACGTGAAGCCTCATTCTCTGCTATGACATGCAGACTGATTCTCTGCTGACATGAAGCCAGATCGTCTGTTACGGGACCTCTCTGCTCTGCCTGTGTGCTAGGCCTAAATATATGCCAATGGACTGTTGCAGTGGTGGGTGACGTGAAGCCTCATTCTCTGCTATGACATGCAGACTGATTCTCTGCTGTCATGAAGCCAGATTGTCTGTTACGGGACCTCTCTGCTCTGCCTGTGTGCTAGGCCTAAATATATGCCAATGGACTGTTGCAGTGGTGGGTGACGTGAAGCCTCATTCTCTGCTATGACATGCAGACTAATTCTCTGCTGACATGAAGACAGATTCTCTGTTACGGGACCTCCCTCCTCTGCCTGGGTGCTGGGCCTAAATATATGCCAATGGACTGTTGCAGTGGTGGGTGACGTGAAGCCTCATTCTCTGCTATGACATGCAGACTGATTCTCTGCTGTCATGAAGCCAGATTGTCTGTTACGGGACCTCTCTGCTCTGCCTGTGTGCTAGGCCTAAATATATGCCAATGGACTGTTGCAGTGGTGGGTGACGTGAAGCCTCATTCTCTGCTATGACATGCAGACTAATTCTCTGCTGACATGAAGACAGATTCTCTGTTACGGGACCTCCCTCCTCTGCCTGGGTGCTGGGCCTAAATATATGCCAATGGACTGTTGCAGTGGTGGGTGACGTGAAGCCTCATTCTCTGCTATGACATGCAGACTAATTCTCTGCTGACATGAAGCCAGATTGTCTGTTACGGGACCTCTCTCCTCTGCCTGTGTGTGTGCTGGGCCTAAATATATGCCAATGGACTGTTGCAGTGGTGGCTGACGTGAAGCCTCATTCTCTGCTATGACATGCAGACTAATTCTCTGCTGACATGAAGACAGATTCTCTGTTACGGGACCTCTCTCCTCTGCCTGTGTGTGTGCTGGGCCTAAATATATGCCAATGGACTGTTGCAGTGGTGGCTGACGTGAAGCCTCATTCTCTGCTATGACATGCAGACTAATTCTCTGCTGACATGAAGACAGATTCTCTGTTACGGGACCTCCCTCCTCTGCCTGGGTGCTGGGCCTAAATATATGCCAATGGACTGTTGCAGTGGTGGGTGACGTGAAGCCTGATTCTCTGCTATGACATGCAGACTAATTCTCTGCTGACATGAAGACAGATTCTCTGTTACGGGACCTCTCTCCTCTGCCTGTGTGTGTGCTGGGCCTAAATATATGCCAATGGACTGTTGCAGTGGTGGCTGACGTGAAGCCTCATTCTCTGCTATGACATGCAGACTAATTCTCTGCTGACATGAAGACAGATTCTCTGTTACGGGACCTCCCTCCTCTGCCTGGGTGCTGGGCCTAAATATATGCCAATGGACTGTTGCAGTGGTGGCTGACGTGAAGCCTCATTCTCTGCTATGACATGCAGACTGATTCTCTGCTGACATGAAGCCAGATCGTCTGTTACGGGACCTCTCTGCTCTGCCTGTGTGCTAGGCCTAAATATATGCCAATGGACTGTTGCAGTGGTGGGTGACGTGAAGCCTCATTCTCTGCTATGACATGCAGACTGATTCTCTGCTGTCATGAAGCCAGATTGTCTGTTACGGGACCTCTCTGCTCTGCCTGTGTGCTAGGCCTAAATATATGCCAATGGACTGTTGCAGTGGTGGGTGACGTGAAGCCTCATTCTCTGCTATGACATGCAGACTGATTCTCTGCTGTCATGAAGCCAGATTGTCTGTTACGGGACCTCTCTGCTCTGCCTGTGTGCTAGGCCTAAATATATGCCAATGGACTGTTGCAGTGGTGGGTGACGTGAAGCCTCATTCTCTGCTATGACATGCAGACTGATTCTCTGCTGACATGAAGCCAGATTGTCTGTTACGGGACCTCTCTCCTCTGCCTGTGTGCTAGGCCTAAATATATGCCAATGGACTGTTGCAGTGGTGGCTGACGTGAAGCCTCATTCTCTGCTATGACATGCAGACTAATTCTCTGCTGACATGAAGCCAGATTGTCTGTTACGGGACCTCTCTCCTCTGCCTGGGTGCTGGGCCTAAATTTATGACAATGGACTGTTGCAGTGGTGGCTGACGTGAAGCCTCATTCTCTGCTATGACATGCAGACTAATTCTCTGCTGACATGAAGACAGATTCTCTGTTACGGGACCTCTCTCCTCTGCCTGGGTGCCGGGGCCTAAATATCTGAGAATGGACTGTTCCAGTGGTGGGTGACGGGAAGCCAGATTCTCTGCTATGGAACCTCTCTCCAATTGATTTTGGTTAATTTTTATTTATTTAATTTTTAATTTAATTCATTTCCCTATCCACATTTGTTTGCAGGGGATTTACCTACATGTTGCTGCCTTTTGCAGCCCTCTAGCTCTTTCCTGGGCTGTTTTACAGCCTTTTTAGTGCCGAAAAGTTCGGGTCCCCATTGACTTCAATGGGGTTCGGGTTCGGGACGAAGTTCGGATCGGGTTCGGATCCCGAACCCGAACATTTCCGGGATGTTCGGCCGAACTTCTCGAACCCGAACATCCAGGTGTTCGCTCAACTCTACTAATGAATTCTGTTAGCTGTTTCTGTGACATCAGTATTATAGGCAGGTCTAATTTATCATTGTGTATATAAGTGTGTAGTGTATTAATTTTCATAGTTAATTAATTCTGTTAGCTGTAGAGTTATTGTGCGTCAGTATTACAGGCCAATGTTAATTTTAGGCAGATTCGCCTGAGTTTACCTGATTTATATTGATTTGTAACTTAACTAATTTGTAAATTAATTTGTAACAAATCAAATTTCTTGTCGAACTTCTGCGAAGCTGCCAAATTGGATTTTTCTAAACTTGGCTCATCTCTACATATAATGTTATGAAATTAACTGATAGATGAACATACGTTCATCTATCAAATACATCAAATATTATAAAGCAATATATTAACTTTTTTGAAGTTCAGCAGTTAATTTTTTCTATCTTGAAGACCATAACCCTTCTTAGCTTCGGGTACTTTCACACTAGCGTTTTTCTTTTCCGGCATAGGCTACTTTCACACTTGCGGCAGGACAGATCCGACAGGCTGTTCACCCTGTCGGATCCGTCCTTCCGCTGTTTTGCCGTGCCGTCGGACCGCCGCTCCGTCCCCATTTACTATAATGGGGACGGGGCGGCGCTCCGGCGCAGTACGGCAGTTCGCGGTCAGAGGCCGCCGGACTAAAAAGTCGGACATGCAGGACTTTTAGTCCGGCGGCCTTTCGCCGTGCACTGCCGTACTGCGCCGGAGCGCCTCCCCCGTCCCCATTATAGTCAATGGGGATGGAGTGGCGGTCCGGCGGCATGGCGAAACAGCGGAAGGACGGATCTGACAGGGTGAACAGCCTGTTGGATCCGTCCTGCCGCAAGTGTGAAAGTTGCCATAGAGTTCCGTCACAGGGGCTGTATACCAGAAAATAACTGATCAGGCATATCCCCATGCATTCTGAATAGAGAGTAATCCTTTCAGGATGCATCAGGATGTCTTCAGTTCAGTCGTTTTGACTGATCAGGCAAAAGATAAAACCGTAGCATGCTGAAGACATGCCTGAATGCTGGATCTGGGATTTTTTCCCATAGGAATGTATAAGTGCCGGATCTGGCATTCAAAATACCAGAATCACGGATCCGTCCTTCCGGCATGCGCAGACCGGTAAAAATGTGAAAAAAGATACAAGAGGGATCCGTCTGTCCGCATGACAATCGGAGAGACGGATCCGTCCTTGCAATGCATTTGTGAGACGGATCTGCACAAATGCTTTCAGTCAGCGGCAGAACGGCGGATCCGGCAGGCAGTTCCGACGATGGAACTGCCCGCTGGATCACACTGCCGCAAGTGTGAAAGTAGCCTTAGTTTTCTGTCCCGACCACATGCCACTTCCATCCATGATATGGAAAAGCATAACCAGGCATGTCCATCATCCTCCTCCATTGAACACACTGCACACAGAAAACAAGTGTATGTTCAGTGTGTTTCAATGGAGAAGGCTGATTGTCATGCTTAGGTGACATATCCCTCCATCTGTAGCCAGTTAATGTTTGGGAGAGGCATGCAGTAGGGACAGAAAGCTAAGCTAAAAGTGGTTGTTGCATCACAGATAGAAAATAACTGAACTGCAATAAAGTACCATATATATACTTTATACATTTTTTCAACACATTTGTTCAAACCATACATAAATTTTGCGTATTTATTCATTTTATCTCTCTACATTTTAACAATGTTGGAAATTATGGAAACTATGTTTAGTTACAATATATGTAATACACCATTGATATATTCCAAATTATAAAAAAAATTATTAAAGGAGTTATCCCATTAATATTATTTATCACCAATCAACAGGATAGGTAATAAATATCCAACTGCAGAGGGGTGTAACTACTGCGATCCCACACAAAGCCATGAATGAGGGGATCATGAGTCCTCTTTCTGAAATAGTTCACAGCTCAGCTCAGATCACTGTTTATGTTAGCCCCAAGTGTATGGAGTTTTGGACAGACAAGCTCATTTCCATTCCATTTCGAGAATGGAATTGGGGACCCCTAGGGATAATGGTGTTTCCCGGTGGTCAGACCCTCCATGATGTGAAACTTATCACCTATTATGTGGATGATAAACAATTTTTGTGAGGGGGGATAACCCCTTTAAATGATGTTAATGGTCAAAGGCCACCCTGAAACCTGATGAGGAGAATATATTTGCTAATTTCTGGTGTTCGGTTTAATTGATATATTAGTTGAAAATATATTAGTTGCCTTAGAAATTTGTGACCTTATGATATATATATGCTATATAATTGTGCAAAGGGACGTAATTATTAAATATGTACAGAACTACATTTATTGCTCAAAGCAACCAATCACGGTGTAGTTTTCATTATTCCAATAAGATTAAAGAGAAAAACACTGGTTATAATAGGTTATTGTTCCACAAATAATACCAAATTTACTGGCTTCAACTTAGTCCATCCAAGAAAACTAAATAATGTAGAAAAACGTATGGCATTTTACAAATATTTATCAGTCTAAGTCTTAATATTGTGTTTCTTGGGAGAACAAAAAAACCTTATCATGTGTCCTTTCGACTACTGTCTTTTGCTTAGTTGTTTTAGTTGCATTATTAGATTAGGAAATATTTTGTGTTCTGCTATTTCCACATGTATTACAGATTGGATGTGCATTCTGTATGAAATATTGGGATATTTTTTTCCACTTAATCCCCAATAAGTGGGAAATGAGTGAAAATAAACCTTTTCGGTTTATAGCTATCATATATATATATATATATATATATATATATATATATATAGTTGGTTCAATTGTAATGTAATACACTGTTGCGCTAACATCTCCGAAGCTCTATCCAGTTGTTCTACAGTACACTCTGGATAAAAGAGGAAGCCTTGAGTGGAAGATCCTCCTCTATTAAATAGTAAAGGCTACTCACTAAAATGCCTAACAAGAATAATATACATTATCAAAAGCTATAACATAAAATATATATTATAGAATATTTTAAAAATCGGATTTAAAAATGTTAACAAAAATTGAATTGACAAAAATTATTCGACCAACAATTTCCAAGGAATTTTGGCATAAGCTGTATATTTTAAATTATATGTTATAACATGAATATCCAATAAATGGAAGCAACACATAGCTAAATTAAATATAGCCATAGACATAAAAAGGACATGGAAACGCAGTTTGTACATTTAACTTATTGGACTACATAGTGAAAATTTTGGTATGTTTTAAATGAGTCATTATTGACTCTAACTACTGTAAATACAGGGTAGTTAACATGAAAACATGAATCATAGAAGACTAGGTCAACAAAGCACCTACAAGGTCACTGTGCAGACACCTGCTCCTCTTCAGGAAGACATGAACTAACAAACTTGAAAGGGTTGTGATGATAAGGATCTGTGACCTTAGAAGTTTAGAGTAAATACCATGTTTTGTGAAATAGTAGCAGCAATAAAACACTAAATATAGAAAGATAGTATTGAATATTATGGTAATTTCTTTCTTTTTAAAGCAATTTAGTCTTCGGATTATATTTTATATTTCTTTTTTTTTTTATTATTAATATCCACAAGGGACATGCAGCAGAAAGTAATAATGTATAATAGCATTATAAGTTGTTTGTTTTCTTTTCATTATAATTTTCAGAATTATAAACCCTTTCAAGACTAGGGATGTTTTGGACCTTGATCTACCTAAATATATTTCTTTTCTCTTTGCAAAAAAAAACATTCCTATTGTTCCAAATTGGTCATGCAATTTTTTTATTTTGTTGGTTTTATACAAGGAACAGTATTGTGGTTGTGCTGCTAGTTCAGTCTTCCTGCCACAGCCGGTTTATTATAAACTGCAGTTGTGATATGCCAGTATATAGAACTTGTCATCAGTGATCGGCCAAGGAAATGATAAAAAGGATCATCGACTTAAAAGTGAATGTAAATGATATGTTAGAATTATTCATATGTAAGATGCAACATGTTTCTATACAAAAGTATGGGTATGCACCACACAGTGAGACATCTTGAAGGACAACTTATAAAAGTATGGTTAATAATGTATATAGTAATAAGAATATTCTGCTGGATAATTCAAGAGGAACCTTTCTGAGAATCACTGATAAACTGGTCTCCCATAGAGATAATCTGTTTTTGATAGTTGGGGTAAGTACTTGTTCACGATATGTTTGATTGTATGAGATGCAAAGTTCTAAGGTGTAGAAGCATAAGCTTTCACTCCTTTAGACTTTAAACCATAAGCTCCGTTTTATACTGAATTAATTTTAATATGCCGCCAATAAAGATGTCATGATGTTTTATCTCATCCTGGAATAATGTACATCATATCTTTTGTCTTAATAAGAATGATAGTCATAAAATGTCATACAAAACTCCAACCTCTACTATTTTGTAGCTGCCATATACATGATAATCTTTGCTAGATTTCATTTAAATGTGCAGTTCTTGTCAGCACTCGTCTTAGCTACATCCTGTTTATATTACCTTATGCTGTCATGTAGCACAGTTTCACAATAAAGTTGAGCCGCCTGCTGGGTTGAGGATGTTCTAGAAACGCCAAGGACAAAACTGATGACTGTTACATATGTAATCTCTTAACAAGGAAGCAATCGGGTTTTTAGCTTATTGGAAATGCCCTGCCCAATTCTAAAGCAAAATCTGTGGATTGGTCAAAGGATGTATTAGTTTCCTCTCTGCTATTCCTTGGATCTCTGTCTTCACTTCCTCATTTCTTACACTAAGCATAATGCTAAAAATTAATTTTACCTGGATTTATCTTTAAATACTATTGTCATGATGATATAAGGTGTTGCTAGGATCTGGCACTAGGACTATGTTTCAAGGGTCTTTTCATGGTTCTCAGTTGTATTTTCATACTCTCCCCAAAAAAATAAAAATAAATTCCCCTTGGTGATCAGATATCTTCAGTCTCCCCAAACAACCTTGAATGTAGATTTAATGTACATAATAATTTGAATATGTAAATGGCACAGTATCTTTAACAGCTTAACAGACCTCATCATTTCTGTGGCAACTAAGGGCAAGATGACATATCAAAAATATCACTGAGGGCAGCTTCCTAAAACTTAAATTTTATTCAATTTGTAAAATACTGTACATCCAGTAAATCAGGTCCCTACAGGACCAATATAGCCGTAGTACTCCAAAATTTGGGACAGCTATCAAGCAGGGAAGGCCAGCTACTCGACTAGACGGGCGATGCAAATGGGACAGCACGTCAGAGATACCTATGCCTGGCCCTATGCTTACCCTGGAAAAATCTGCTCAGCCTAGAGATACACCTTGATGGTTGGAGTACTCTGTCCACGTACCTCAGCTGACCTATCCCTATGCAGCCCTATAACTTATCTGATACAGTATACACCATCCCCTATCTGATTCAATATACAAAGTCCCTAACTTATCTGATACACTATACACAATCCCTAATCTGATACAATGTACACAGTCCCAACGCATTTCCCCCTGTAATAAACAGGGTTCGTCAGGGGATATATGGTATCAGTCTTGTAAAGGGATACCAAAATAAATATAAGAGATAGGTAACAAAAAAAATGGAGTGCCCCAAACCTGCAGTGGTCTGTAATGAGGTAAAGAGACAATGATTGGTCTCTGTTACAAATACACAATATGATACTCAATTAGTTCAAATACAATGAAGTTCGGGCTGCCGGACATGATCCTAATATATGCCGCTATTAGGCATGTCATCCACCTAGCTCTCACCCTCTAACCACAAGTAAATTCATTGGGAAGACAGATTAAAAGATATGAGTGCGCTCCACACCATATCCACATGGAGCGCATCCACACACGTTGAAAATCATACAGCCCCATTAACAAGTGGGATTTTGTACTACACAACGAGGTCCCGCAATATTTTTGCTAAAAATACAGACATATTGTGATCACATGGTGTGATCACGTGATTGCATCACCCTGATATGGGTGGAACACAAGGTCCCTAGTAACCAGTGAGGACATGGCGTGAGCGGGTGAATATATGACAATTAACCCCATCATCACCACATCCTCTAGTGATCACAAAACGAGACCAGATGCCGCAGCCGGAGGGGGGTTTTGATCCTATATCTCTCGATTGTACAAACGAGGGTAATGTGAAATAAAAAGTTTATAGTCCAAAACCTTCAAAATGCATAGAGAGGGGATAGCATACAGAATAAAATAAAGCTGGCTATAAGGACCACATCATTACACATAACATAAAAAATATGCTATGTACCAGACACAGATCTACTGTACGCGAAGGAGATGTAACAGTACTTGCTGTATGATATTGCGTTAATGACACACATGGGGGGAGAGACCATCAACATCCGATATGGTGAACAAATAGTGAGTACTACAATGACAGATGGCCGTTACTACTATAGAAGATATTACAAGATATTTCAAAGAAAAATGCACAGATATTGAGCCGATTATTAAATAATCACATGACACTTCCTGTGTCGATAATTATTTCCGTCTCACATATGAGGTGGATCACTAAACACCGACAGGAGACTGACCATAGGTATGGGATAACAGGGGGTCTCAAATAAAGCAGGAAAAAATTTGTCTCTCATTAAGTCCCCTGGACGACTGGGATCGGAACCTGTATATCCATTCTGTTTCTTTTTGGAGAATTCTACGATCCCAGTCTCCTTTTCTGGAAGATGGTCTCACCAGTTCCAATAAAAATAATAATAATAATAATCTTTATTTATATAGCGCCAACATATTCTGCAGCGCCTCACAATTCAGGGGTTCATGTACAAACAATCATAAATGACATAGCAACAGACAAGTCGCTTATTACAACAAGAGGAATGAGGGCCCTGTTAGCAAGAGCTTACAATTAGGGTTGAGCGAACGTGAACTGTAAAGTTCGGGTTCGTACCAAACTTTAGGATTTTTGGACCCCGGACCCGAACATTTTAGTATAAGTTCGGGTTCGGCGCTTTCTTGGTTCTTTTTGAAAGGCTGCACGGGTCAGTCGCACTACAGAACAGCACCACTTCACCACCAATGACTGGGCCTCCATGCGAGACCTGTGTGCCCTGTTGCGCTGTTTCGAGTACTCCACCAACATGGCCAGTGGCGATGACGCCGTTATCAGCGTTACAATACCACTTCTATGTCTCCTTGTGAAAACACTTAGGGCGATGATGGAAGAGGAGGTGGCCCAGGAGGAGGAGGAGGAAGAGGGGTCATTTTTAGCACTTTCAGGCCAGTCTCTTCGAAGTGACTCAGAGGGAGGTTTTTGGCAACAGCAGAGGCCAGGTACAAATGTGGCCAGCCAGGGCCCACTACTGGAGGAGGAGGTGGAGGAGGATGAAGCATGGTCACAGCGGGGTGGCACCCAACGCAGCTCGGGTCCATCACTGGTGCGTGGTTGGGGGGAAAGGCAGGACGATGACGATACGCCTCCCACAGAGGACAGCTTGTCCTTACCCCTGGGCAGCCTGGCACACATGAGCGACTACATGCTGCAGTGCCTGCGCAACGACAGCAGAGTTGCCCACATTTTAACGTGTGTGGACTACTGGGTTGCCACCCTGCTGGATCCACGCTACAAAGACAATGTGCCCACCTTACTTCCTGCACTGGAGCGTGATAGGAAGATGCGCGAGTACAAGCGCACGTTGGTAGACGCGCTACTGAGAGAATTCCCAAATGTCACAGGGGAACAAGTGGAAGCCCAAGGCCAAGGCAGAGGAGGAGCAAGAGGTCGCCAAGGCAGCTGTGTCACGGCCAGCTCCTCTGAGGGCAGGGTTAGCATGGCAGAGATGTGGAAAACTTTTGTCAACACGCCACAGCTAACTGCACCACCACCTGATACGCAACGTGTTAGCAGGAGGCAACATTTCACTAACATGGTGGAACAGTACGTGTGCACACCCCTCCACGTACTGACTGATGGTTCGGCCCCATTCAACTACTGGGTCTCTAAATTGTCCACGTGGCCAGAGCTAGCCTTTTATGCCTTGGAGGTGCTGGCCTGCCCGGCGGCCAGCGTTTTGTCTGAACGTGTATTCAGCACGGCAGGTGGTGTCATTACAGACAAACGCAGCCGCCTGTCTACAGCCAATGTGGACAAGCTGACGTTCATAAAAATGAACCAGGCATGGATCCCACAGGACCTGTCCGTCCCTTGTCCAGATTAGACATTAACTACCTCCCCTTAACCATATATTATTGTACTCCAGGGCACTTCCTCATTCAATCCTATTTTTATTTTCATTTTACCATTATATTGCGAGGCTACCCAAATTTGAATGAACCTCTCCTCTGTCTGGGTGCCGGGGCCTAAATATATGCCAATGGACTGTTCCAATGTTGGGTGACGTGAAGCCTGATTCTCTGCTATGATATGAAAACTGATTCTCTGCTGACATGAAGCCAGATTTTCTGTTACGGGACCTCTCTCCTCTGCCTGGGTGCTGGGACTAAATTTATGAAAATGGACTGTTGCAGTGGTGGCTGACGTGAAGCCTGATTCTCTGCTATGACATGCAGACTGATTCTCTGCTGACATGAAGCCAGATTGTCTGTTACGGGACCTCTCTCCTCTGCCTGGGTGCTGGGCCTAAATTTATGAAAATGGACTGTTGCAGTGGTGGCTGACGTGAAGCCTGATTCTCTGCTATGACATGCAGACTGATTCTCTGCTGCCATGAAGACAGATTCTCTGTTACGGGACCTCTCTCCTCTGCCTGTGTGCTGGGCCTAAATATATGACAATGGACTGTTGCAGTGGTGGCTGACGTGAAGCCTGATTCTCTGCTATGACATGCAGACTAATTCTCTGCTGACATGAAGCAAGATTGTCTGTTACGGGACCTCTCTCCTCTGCCTGGGTGCTGGGCCTAAATATCTGACAATGGACTGTTGCATTGGTGGCTGACGTGAAGCCTGATTCTCTGCTATGACATGCAGACTGATTCTCTGCTGACATGAAGCCAGATTCTCTGTTACGGGACCTCTCTCCTCTGCCTGGGTGCTTGGCCTAAATTTATGAAAATGGACTGTTACAGTGGTGGGTGACGTGAAGCCTGATTCTCTGCTATGACATGAAGACTGATTCTCTGCTGACATGAAGCCAGATTGTCTGTTACGGGACCTCTCTCCTCTGCCTGGGTGCTGGGCCTAAATGTATGACAATGGACTGTTGCAGTGGTGGCTGACGTGAAGCCTGATTCTCTGCTATGACATGCAGACTGATTCTCTGCTGACATGAAGACAGATTCTCTGTTACGGGACCTCTCTCCTCTGCCTGGGAGCCGGGGCCTAAATATCTGAGAATGGACAGTTCCAGTGGCGGGTTACGTGAAGCCAGATTCTCTGCTATGGGACCTCTCTCCAATTGATTTTGGTTAATTTTTATTTATTTAATTTTTATTTTAATTTATTTCCCTATCCACATTTGTTTGCAGGGGATTTACCTACATGTTGCTGCCTTTTGCAGCCCTCTAGCCCTTTCCTGGGCTGTTTTACAGCCTTTTTTAGTACCGAAAAGTTCGGGTCCCCATTGACTTCAATGGGGTTCGGGTTCAGGACGAAGTTCGGATCGGCTGAACTTCTCGAACCCGAACATCCAGGTGTTCGCTCAACTCTAGTCAGAACGTGACTCTAACTCAGCAATCGACATACATTTTGTTGTGTGGGTGCAGGACACAATCTTTTTACCCTGCCCTAAGCCCAGTGACCGAAAAAAAAACCTTTTATCTGTCTGTTTGTTAGGTGGGCGGCGGCCATTTTATGCAAGCTCAGAGCACCAGCACTGCATCTGAGCTTTTGTGACATTGAAAAATGCACTAATAATCTGGTTGTAATAAATCACCCATTTTTTTTGGCAATATACAACATCTGGTGCATTTGCAGGATTAGTCAGTGTGCAATTTAATCCAATATTTTACAGATCTGCAAGTGTGAAATTCAAGTTCAATATAAACACCTTTAATATTCTGTTAGTAGAAAAAAACTTTTGGCAATATACAACATCTGGATTAGTCAGTGTGCAATTTAAGCTAGAAATACAGCCATCATTTTCTGGGTTTTTAAAAACATACTTTTTTTGCCAAAATACAAAATTTTTCTGCACTTGCAGCATCAAGACATTTGAAATTCCAGTGTTATTTACTGCTGTCATATTCAGTTATTAAACAAACACCCATTTGGGCAAAAAATAATAATAATCGGCAGCCTTTGCTTCAGATATCATTGTGAGATACACCCCTTTTGATGACTCTGTTAGCAGGGTTTCCCAGGGCCATCCACCTAGCCCTGCCCCAGAAGTGGAAGAGATTGAGTGCACCGATGCCCAACCACTTATCTTTCAAGATGAGTACATGGGAGCACGTCTTGATGACAAAACACAGGTGCCAACTGCTGGGGCTTTCGAAAGTATGCAGACCGACAAAAAGGGCAGGGGTGAAGACTGGGTGGAAGATGATGTGGAGGACGATGAGGTCCTCGATACCACATGGAACCAAGGTCATACGAGTGACCTATGTAGTACAGAGGTAAGGTGGTGGTCGCACAGAGCCACCAGCACAGCAGAAGAGTGAGCAGGGTGAAAAAGCGGAGCGGCCGTCCTCTAGACAGTACGCCTGCTACTGCCCACCGAGCACACCAAAGCCAGCTCCAAGGAGTTCCCTGGCGTGGCAGTTCTTCAGACAATGTGCTGACGACAAGACACGAGTGGCTTGCACGCTGTGCAATCAGAGCCTGAAGCAAGGCATAAACGTTCTCAACCTGAACACAACCTGCGTGACCAGGCATTTAAGTGCTAAGCATGAGCTGCAGTGGAGTAGACACCTCAAAAACCAAGAAAGGTCTCTGGCTCCTCCTGCTTCCTCTTCTGCTGCAGTCTCGGCCTCTTCATCCACCTCTGGAGTGACAGTGCCATGTGACACCCCGCAAACAAAGGATCTTCCAGCAACACAACCACCTAGGTCACCAAGCATCTCCACAATGTCCGATGGAAGCGTTCAGCTTTCCATCTCCCAAACACTGGAGAGGAAGAGGAAGTACCCCCCTACCCACCCATGATCCCTAGCCATGAATGCCAGCATTTCTAAATTACTGGCTTTTGAAATGCTGTCATTCCGTCTGGTGGAGACGGATAGTTTTAAAGGCCTTATGGTGGTGGTTGTCCCACAGTATGTCGTGCCCAGTCGCCACTACTTTTCCAGACGAGCCATCCCTTCCCTGCACAACCAAGTAGGGGACAAAATCAGGTGTGCACTGCACAACGCCATCTGTGGCAAGGTCCACCTCACTATGGATACGTAAACCAGTAAGCTCGGTCAGGGACGTTATATATCTCCATAACAGCAAACTGGGTAAATGCAGTGGAGGCTGGGCCTGAGGCGGATAGCAGTTTGGCGCATGTCCTTCCTCCACTGAGGATTCTAGGGCGCTTCAGTTTTCCTCCTGTTGCTTTCTCCTCCTACTCCACTTCCTCATCCTCTACCGGCTCCTAATCTGGTCAGCGTAAAAACACCTTCATTACCAACTTCAGCACAGCCAGGGGTAAATGACAGCAGGCAGTTTTAAAACGTATCTGTTTTGGGGACAAACCCCACACGACGCAGGAGCTGTGGACAGGCCTTGAACAACAGACCGATGAGCCCGGCCTGGTGGTGGGCGAAATCTCGTAGCAGCTCTGGGACTAGCCGGTTTGACGCACATCCCTTGCCTGGCACATGTGCTGAATTTGGTGGTGCAGAGATTCCTTAAAAATTACCCCGATATGTCAGAGCTGCTGCATAAAGTGTGGGCCGTCTGTGTGTGCTTTCGGCGTTCTCACCCTGCTGCTGCTCACCTGTCAGCACTGCAGCGTAACTTCGGCCTTCCCGCTCACCGCCTCATATGCGACATGTGCCCACAAGGTGGAACTCAACCTTGCACATGCTGGCCAGACTATCCAATAGTGAAGTTTCAGCTGCAGCACGCACGGTGAGTCGCTCGGCGGAACAGCACCACTTCATTACCAATGACTGGGCCTTCATGCGAGACCTGTGTTCCTTGTTGTGCTGTTTCGAGTACTCAACATGGCCAGTGCCGATAATGCCGTTCTCAGCGTAACTACCCCACTTCTATGCCTCCTTAAAAAAACGCTCCTAGCGATGATGGAAGAGGATGTGGGACAGAAGGAGGAGGAGGAAAAGGGATCATTTCGTAGGGTTTCCGGCCATTCATTCACAAGTTGCTCCGAGGGTGGGTTCCTGCACTCACAAACCCCAGGTACACAATTGTCCAGCCAGGGCACAGTTCTGGAGGATGACGAGGTGGAGGATGAGTAGGAGGAGATAGAGGAACCATGTTCACAGCAGGATGACACCTCCCACAGAGGACAGCTTTTCGTTGCCTCTGAGCAGCCTGGCACACATGAGCGATTACATGCTGCAGTGTCTCCGCAACAACCGCCGAGTTGCCCACATTCTAACTTGTGCTGATTACTGGGTGGCCATGCTGCTGGATCTTGGTTACAAGGACAACTTACCGTACTTAATTCCCTCACTGGAGCGTGATCGGTAGACGCGCTGGTGGTGGAATTCCCACCTTACAGCAGGGGCACAGTGTAAGCACTAGGCAAAGGCAGAGGAAGAGGTCGCCAACGCAACTGGGGCACCGCCAGCACCTCAAAAGGCAGGGTTAGCATGGCCAAAGATTTGTCAGCACGCCACAAAAACCAGCACCACCAGCTGATATGGAACGTCTTAGTAGGAGACAGAATTTCTCCAAAATGGTGGAGCAGTATGTGTTCACACGCCTACACGTACTGAATGATGGGTCTGCCACCTTCTAATTCTGGATCTCCAAATTGGGCACATTGCCTGAGCTTGCTCTTTATGCCTTGGAGGTGCTGGCCTGCCCTGCAGCCAGTGTATTATCTGAAAGTGTGTTCAGCATGGCAGGGTGTGTCATTACAGACAAGCGCAGCCGCCTGTCCACAGTCAATGTGGACAAGCTCACGTTCATTAAAATGAACCAGGCATGGATCCCACAGGACTTGTCAGTACCTTGTGCAGAATAGACATGTATACCTGCCTTAACCAGTCATTCTTATACTGCAGCACAATTGCTCATTCTTGTATTTTGGATATTTCCCACCCTTTTGGCTACCTCGTCCTCCTCCACTGCAGCTTCCACCTACACCACTACGTCCACTGCCTCCTCAAACTCCTACTCCATGTGGAACTCCACCTCAAAAATCTAATTTTTTTTTTCTATTTGTACGTATTTTATTTTATGTAATTTAACTACTTTGTCAGTTACATTTTCGGTTGAAATTAAACAATTTTTAGGTGTGATGTACCACTGCTATACCTATTAGACAGGTAAAAATAAAATACAATTGTCAGTTACATTCTCTGGTGAAATTCACCAATTTTTGGGTGTAAAGTACCACTGCTATACCTTGTAGACAGGTTAAAAAAATAAAAATAAATTGTCTGTTACATATTCGGGTGAAATTCACAAATTTTTGGGTGTAATATACCCCTCCTCTACCTAGTTGACAGCTTAATAAAATGCAATAATTTTTCTCTGTCATAGACCCCTGCTCTAGGGGTTAATACATTTCTGTAATTTTTCTGTTACATTCTTGGGTTGACATTTTTAAAATTTTAGACGTGAATAAACCTCTGCTCTGCATAGGTGACAGGGAATAAAATGTCAGAAATTCTTTAATTGATGCGCGCCACCTCCTTTCAATTAATACTTAAGCTTTAACAAGTTGTCCCACATTTGCGCTTCAATAATTTGTCCCACATTTGCACTTTACTCATTTGTCCCACATTTGCGCTTCAATAACTTTTCCCACATTTGCGCTTCAATAATTTGTCCCACATTTCCGCTTTACTAATTTGGACAACATTTGCACCTCAATAACTTTTCCCATATTTCGGCTCTATCTCAATTTTTTATTTATTAATTTATTTCCCTTAAATGTGGTCTCTCTTTCTCACGCTCCCTCTCTGGCGTGGAACCCTTATTCGCCGATAACCGTGATCAACATGGTAGGCTCAGAAAAGAACATCGAAAGTTGATAGAGAAGATATCCAAATGGTTGGTGGATGTCACTGGGGCACCTCTGCATAGGTGACAGGAACATAAATTTTAAAAAATCGTCAATTACATTGTCAGGTGACATTTTTAAAATTTTGCTCTTGGGTTGACATTTTTACAATTTTAGACGTGAATAAACCCCTGCTCTGCATAGGTGACAGGGAATAAAATTTCAGAAATTCTTTTTTAATTGATGTGCGACACCTCCTTTCAATTAATACTTAAACTTTAACAAGTTGTACCACATTTGCGCTTCAATGATTTGTCCCACATTTGCGCTTTACTCATTTGTCCCACATTTGCGTTTTAAACATTTGTCCCGCTTTTCCGCTTTACTAATTTGGACAACATTTGCGCTTCAATAACTTTTCCCACATTTGCGCTTCAATAATTTTTCCCACATTTCCGCTTTACTAATTTGGACAACATTTGCACCTCAATAGCTTTTCCCATATTTCGGCTCGATCCCCCAAAAATGTTATTAATTTATTTCCCTTAAATGTGGTCTCTCTTTCTCACGCTCCCTCTCCGGCGTGGAACCCTGATTCGCCGATAACCGAGATCAACATGGTAGGCTCAGAAAAGAACATCGAAAGTTGATACAGAAGATATCCAAATGGTTGGTGGATGTCACTGGGGCACCTCTGCATAGGTGACAGGAACATATATTTAAAAAAATTGTCAATTACATTGTCAGGTGACATTTTTAAAATTTTGCCGGATAGAAACCCCTGCTCTGCTTAGTTGACAGGGAATACAATTTTATAAATTCTTCATTAATTGATGCACGCCACATCCTTTCATTCAATGCTTAAACTTTAAAAAGTTGTCCCACTTTTACGCTTTAATAATTTGTCCCATAATTCCGCTCTATAATTTTAAATTTGAAAAAAAATTATCCTCCCTTGGATGTGGTCTCTCTTTCTGATGCTCCCTCTCCAGCGTGGAACCCTGATTCCCCGCCACCCGTGATCACCATGGAAGCCGCATAAAAGAACTTTGAAAGTTGATAGAGCAGATATCAAATTGGATCATGAACATCACGGTGACATGCGACATGGTGGGGCAGCAAGTGTGCACATGCCTACATGAACTGACTAACAGGGGTCAGCCCCTGCAACTTCTGGGTCTCCAAATTGGGCACAGGGTCTGATCTTTCCCTTTACCTCTTGGAGGTGCTGGCCTGCCTTGCAGCCAGGGTATTGTCTGAACATGTGTTTAGCATGACTGCAGGGGGTAGGGGTGACACAAAAGGTAGAAGTGGTATGTACGATAGTCCAGCCATCTTGGGAGAATAGGGGAGCAGATATATAGCCACATGAGCCGGTCAGCAGCCAATTAACGAAGTGCTTCTGGGTGCAGTGGAGGCTCAGCTTCAGGGAATGATAAATGGGCTATGGAAGGTTAGATCAAGGGAGGTGATAGGCCACCCTGAAAAGATTGCACACAGTAGGGTATTTGTTTGGCGCACAAAAGGACGACCTCAGACAGTGGACTTTGGTGAAATAGCTGTTTTTATTGTTCAGTAGACAACGCGTTTCGGAGTTTATAACTCCTTTATCAAGTCTAAAACAAGGGTATAAAAGAAAAAAATGCCGGAGGCAAGAGATGTATCCCCACCTGGTTAGATGGGTGTGGACATGCATTAAACAGTGGAATATTTAGAGAGTTTGTGCGCGTGCCTTTAGGCATTAAAATGTGCATAGTTATATACAAAAAAATTAATTTATACATAAAATAATGATGATAAAGGCAATAATAAGATCTGTAGTTTGCAGAGAAAAAATGCAAATGTCAGTGACAGCAGCAGCAGTTGATTAAAAGCGAAGGAAGTCAGTAAATATTCGGTGGTCCGCGTATGAGGTCACTATTGGGCCCAGGTGTGTATTATTTCTGCTGGCATAAAAGATTGTGTGCTCAAGTATGTTTCAGGAGGACTGTGGTTATCGGATGAGTGAATGTATATGGCGTGTGAAGGCTGGTGTCCCTAGTGCGGTATGTGTGTGTGTTATGACGGTATTAGGTTGAATGTGGTTGTGGGGGGGGGTTACCTTAATCGGGCGTCGTCAGCAGAGAGACAGGCCAGATGGCTGTGGGAATAAAAACACAACAAATGAGAAGACGGACACTGGGCAAAGGGGCATGATGATGTCTGTGTGTGTGGTGAAGGAACGGAGGGGGGGGGTGCGAGGAAATATGACAGGTGGCAGGTTGGGGGGGGGGGAAACATGGTGCAGTGCAATGTGATGTAGTATGTTGTGTTTGGAATATGGCTGTGGGGGTAATAAAGAAGGTGGGGGTAATATAATGAAGGGGGCGGGTGGCCGGTGGTGATGAGAAGGGTGGGTGCAGTATGTGGTGGTATTTTGATGGTGCTGGAGGGAGGAGGGAGGATGTCCTGTATAATGGTGGGGATTGTGAGCTGCGCTGGTGGAATGTGGCCCCACATGGTGGTTAGATAGGCTGACCAAGTTATTTGGGGTGCAATGGGGGATGTGGACATCACAAGCGCTGTGGCTGTCTGCCTCTTACAGAGAAGACGGACACTGGGCAAAGGGGCATGATGATGTCTGTGTGTGTGGTGATGGAACTGAGGGGGGGGGGGGTGCGAGGAAATATGACAGGTGGCAGGTTGGGGGGGGGGGAAACATGGTGCAGTGCAATGTGATGTAGTATGTTGTGTTTGGAATATGGCTGTGGGGGTAATAAAGAAGGTGGGGGTAATATAATGAAGGGGGCGGGTGGCCGGTGGTGATGAGAAGGGTGGGTGCAGTGTGTGGTGGTATTTTGATGGTGCTGGAGGGAGGAGGAAGGATGTCCTGTATAATGGTGGGGATTGTGAGCTGCGCTGGTGGAATGTGGCCCCACATGGTGGTTAGATAGGCTGACCAAGTTATTTGGGGTGCAATGGGGGATGTGGACATCACAAGCGCTGTGGCTGTCTGCCTCTTACCTGGAGCGTCTGGTTTGTGCTGGGAACGCCGCTCTCCATGTGTCTGAGCGCGCGCTTTTTGAGTTCGGGTGGCGGGGGCGGGGTTGTGACGTCAGACGGGGGCGTGGTGGTGACGTCAGGCGGGAAGGCTACTGGTGTTGCTGTGCCGATCAGCTGATGTGCTAAGGGGGCGGGGGAGGGCGGTGTCCATGGTTGTTATGCCGATCAGCTGGTGTGCTGGGGGCGGGGTTGTGGCGTCCTTGAGTGCTGCTCGGCTGGCGCTGGGCAGTGAGGGAATATGTACTGTGATGAGTAGTGGACAGTTTAATGTGTTATGTTGGCAGCACGGGGGGGGGGGGTGGAGAGGGAAAAAGGGGGGGGGGCTGGTGCTGTGTAGTGTTAAGTGTTGATGGGGTGTTTTGATGGGGTGAGATTCCCTTATCACCATCCATAACCACAGCAATCTTGGTACTATGGAACCCCCGGACCACCAACAGAACTGCTCCTCAATCACTGTCCACAACACCAGCAACCAGGATATCACCGCATCAGTCCACCAACATTCATCTTCTTTTTTACCCCTCCCCGGGGCCCTGACCCCGGAAGCAACATATGCCTTGCGGCATCCGTCAGGGACAACCATGATCACCGATTTCTTCAGACCAGTCCCAAACAGAGGAATAAAAAGACAAATAAACCTAGAAGAGGACGACGAGGAGGAAGAGGCAGAACAAAAACAGAAAGAAAAGAAAACTGGGGCAATCCAGAAACAGACCCCAAATCAGCTAAGTCCCAAACGGAACAAAACGAAACATCAGTAAGGATCTTCAACCTCTCATCGCACAAACCCAATGAAGCGGAAATAAGCCTGCTACAAAAAGGGTTGTCATTTTGCCCAAGCGGCAAATTCAATGAATTTGATCTACTCGTTGACCTCAATTCCTATATTCGGAAATTAACATTAGCTAGGCACTTCGAAATCCAGTCCGCAAAACCAAAAATCGCCGAACCAAGTAGCACCGAAAATGCACAACCTGACGAAATCATAAAAGCCATCACCACAGGACTGAAACCCAAATCCACCTTCAACCCGATATACCATAGGGGGAGCCACATCGAAACCTTCTCTGCACTCGTAACAAAAGACCTCAGAACCATTAATAAAGATCTTAATACAACAAATAACCTAAACAAAAAAGAAAAAATCGCCCTCAAAGAGCTAATGGATAATAACAGCATCATCATCAGAAATGCTGATAAAGGAGGCGGCATCGTGATCCAGGACCGCGAGGATTATTTGGCCGAAGCACAAAAAATCCTAGGAGACAAAAACTACTATGAAATCCTATCCCACAACCCGATAAAGGAAGACACCAAAAAACTATTGGGTCTTCTGGAAAAAGCAGAATCACAGGGAATATTAACCAAAAAGGAAAAAGAATACATTACCATAGACCACCCGAACCTGGCACTTTTTTACCATCTACCAAAAGTACATAAATCCACCCACAATCCGCCAGGGAGACCGATCATATCTGGCATCTCCTCACTCACATGCAATTTATCACACTACATCGACATTTTTCTACAGAAATATGTCATCCAACTACCCTCCTACCTGAAGGACTCCGCCACTCTAATCACCTTGCTCAAAAGGGTACATTGGAAAAAATCATACATTTGGGCCACACTTGACGTAGCCTCATTATATTCCAACATCCCACACAATACAGGGATAGACGCCATACGGCAGTACCTACAACAAGACACAAACCTGCCAACCTCACAGGGACAATTCATTCTGGACGGCATCGACTTCATTCTCAAACACAACATCTTCAATTTTGAGAACAAAATCTACAAACAGACCAGAGGGACCGCTATGGGGACGCGATTTGCGCCCAGCTTCGCGAACCTGTACATGGGAATCTTCGAAAACCAATTCATCTACAACAAACACCCTTGGCAAGACAAGCTAGTCTTCTACAAACGTTATATCGATGACTTGCTTTTGATCTGGGATGGCAGCCTAGAAGAGGCCAACAATTTCACCACCCACCTAAACAAAAATAACTTCAATCTCACCTTTACAGCCAACTATTCCGAAACATCTATAGAATACCTGGACCTAGTCCTATCCACTAAGGAAAATATCATCGAAACAAAAACCTTTTTTTAAAAAGTAGATGGAAACAGTTATCTGGACTATAGGAGCGCACACCACAAAAAATGGAAAAATAACATACCATTCAGCCAATTCAAGCGGATCCGTCGAAATTGCACAAAGGATGAAGACTTCAAACTACAAAGCCAGGTAATTGAAAAAAGATTCCGCAACAAAGGATACCCATGCGGCGTGGTCAAAGCAGCACTACGACAGGCACAAAAATACACCCAGGATGACTGCCTACCATCAGAAACAAAACCACCAATCACCAAACCAAGTGATCCAGATACCACCAAAAAATACAAGACATCCTTCATAACCACATTCAATACCAACCACACGACCCTGAGAAATATACTGAAGAAGCACTGGCAGATACTACAAGCGGATCCCTTCCTAACGAAACATATACGACCAGAACCACACATAACGTTCAGAAGAGCCCAAACAATCAAAAATCTCATCGCCCCTAGTCGCTTGCGCATTCAGAAAAAACATCCCCCAGCCATTTTGAGCCTCTTTCCCAAAATGCTTGGAAGTTATAAATGCGGACACCAAAGATGTAAGTGTTGTCTGAACATCTCAAATCGGACCACCAAATTCTCCAGTAATGTAACAGGAGAAAATTTTGAAATAAAGCACTTCCTAAACTGTTCATCATCATACATCATTTATTTATTGGAATGCAGCTGTGGATTACAATACGTTGGCCGGACCACCCTCACTCTGAGAGAGAGGATGAACAAACACCGGTGGAACATCACGAACGGCTTCCTCAAACATGGAGTATCCCGACATTTCCTGCAGGCACACAACAAGGATGCAGGAGACCTCTCCCTACTACCCATTGAAGAAATCCCAGCCACCCATGGTAACCGCTACCAGAAATTGAGGAGAAAAGAAATGTACTGGATATTCAAACTACAAACCATAGAACCATACGGCCTAAATGAATCGCTAGAAACCAACTGCTTCTAAAACCCAGATTGCCTAAACGAACTGTTAGAAACCAACTGCATCTAAACAAACCCGGATCCCTGCCCTTCAAATCACACCACGCACTCTGCCACGCACCACTCCATATTGTTTCACACACACCACTGCCCTTTCCTTCACTGCCCCCCCTCCACACCCATCTACTCCCCTCCCCCATCTCCAATCATCCTACCCCACCATGTCAAACCCCCGACGTGCCCACCACCTCCAGCACCCACAGCACTCACGCTCCCACCTCTCCGTTCCCACCCACCTTATCACCATCCATCCCAATAATCCCCCCCCCCTTCTCTCCACCACCACATCCCTTCTGCCCACCTGCCAACCACCGCGCCACTCTAGGTCATATGCATGCCTCAAACCAGCCACCCTAGTACACTCCCCACCCTATTTCAAATGAATCAAACCAGCCACAACACACCAGCCCCTTCATCACATCACATCAAAACACCCCATCACAGCCACCCCATCAAAACACCCCATCAACACTTAACACTACACAGCACCAGCCCCCCCCCCCTTTTTCCCTCTCCACCCCCCCCCCCGTGCTGCCAACATAACACATTAAACTGTCCACTACTCATCACAGTACATATTCCCTCACTGCCCAGCGCCAGCCGAGCAGCACTCAAGGACGCCACAACCCCGCCCCCAGCACACCAGCTGATCGGCATAACAACCATGGACACCGCCCTCCCCCGCCCCCTTAGCACATCAGCTGATCGGCACAGCAACACCAGTAGCCTTCCCGCCTGACGTCACCACCACGCCCCCGTCTGACGTCACAACCCCGCCCCCGCCACCCGAACTCAAAAAGCGCGCGCTCAGACACATGGAGAGCGGCGTTCCCAGCACAAACCAGACGCTCCAGGTAAGAGGCAGACAGCCACAGCGCTTGTGATGTCCACATCCCCCATTGCACCCCAAATAACTTGGTCAGCCTATCTAACCACCATGTGGGGCCACATTCCACCAGCGCAGCTCACAATCCCCACCATTATACAGGACATCCTTCCTCCTCCCTCCAGCACCATCAAAATACCACCACACACTGCACCCACCCTTCTCATCACCACCGGCCACCCGCCCCCTTCATTATATTACCCCCACCTTCTTTATTACCCCCACAGCCATATTCCAAACACAACATACTACATCACATTGCACTGCACCATGTTTCCCCCCCCCCCCAACCTGCCACCTGTCATATTTCCTCGCACCCCCCCCCCCCTCAGTTCCATCACCACACACACAGACATCATCATGCCCCTTTGCCCAGTGTCCGTCTTCTCTGTAAGAGGCAGACAGCCACAGCGCTTGTGATGTCCACATCCCCCATTGCACCCCAAATAACTTGGTCAGCCTATCTAACCACCATGTGGGGCCACATTCCACCAGCGCAGCTCACAATCCCCACCATTATACAGGACATCCTCCCTCCTCCCTCCAGCACCATCAAAATACCACCACATACTGCACCCACCCTTCTCATCACCACCGGCCACCCGCCCCCTTCATTATATTACCCCCACCTTCTTTATTACCCCCACAGCCATATTCCAAACACAACATACTACATCACATTGCACTGCACCATGTTTCCCCCCCCCCCCCCAACCTGCCACCTGTCATATTTCCTCGCACCCCCCCCCCCTCCGTTCCTTCACCACACACACAGACATCATCATGCCCCTTTGCCCAGTGTCCGTCTTCTCATTTGTTGTGTTTTTATTCCCACAGCCATCTGGCCTGTCTCTCTGCTGACGACGCCCGATTAAGGTAACCCCCCCCCACAACCACATTCAACCTAATACCGTCATAACACACACACATACCGCACTAGGGACACCAGCCTTCACACGCCATATACATTCACTCATCCGATAACCACAGTCCTCCTGAAACATACTTGAGCACACAATCTTTTATGCCAGCAGAAATAATACACACCTGGGCCCAATAGTGACCTCATACGCGGACCACCGAATATTTACTGACTTCCTTCGCTTTTAATCAACTGCTGCTGCTGTCACTGACATTTGCATTTTTTCTCTGCAAACTACAGATCTTATTATTGCCTTTATCATCATTATTTTATGTATAAATTAATTTTTTTGTATATAACTATGCACATTTTAATGCCTAAAGGCACGCGCACAAACTCTCTAAATATTCCACTGTTTAATGCATGTCCACACCCATCTAACCAGGTGGGGATACATCTCTTGCCTCCGGCATTTTTTTCTTTTATACCCTTGTTTTAGACTTGATAAAGGAGTTATAAACTCCGAAACGCGTTGTCTACTGAACAATAAAAACAGCTATTTCACCAAAGTCCACTGTCTGAGGTCGTCCTTTTGTGCGCCAAACAAATACCCTACTGTGTGCAATCGCACACAAACCAGCAACTTCTTCCTTCACAGTCCCTAGGAGTCCCTGGCAACTCCACCTAAGGGACCGAACGGGTATTGGCAGCACCGACCTTTCCAAAATAACCAACGCCCCCCTATTTCTCCACGTGTACCTACCTTCACGGACGTTGAGCTCCAACCAGCACAACACCAAAAGGTGAGCACACTTCGACCATTACGCAGAACAACACAACCGCTACCCACCACCCTATGAGCGCCTCTCCCCTTTCTTTTCTCTCTCGCCAAACTGCTACCCTGAAAAGATGTGTTTTTATTGAACGCTTAAAACTGTGCATGTTGTGAGTAAGCAGGATTTCTTGGGGTAGCACATTCCAGAAAACCGGTGCAGCTTGGGAGAAATCTTGGAGCTGGGAGAGAGAGGATCAGATTTTTGTGGAAGTCAGTTGTAAGTCATTGGCTGAACAGAGAGCATGGGTAGGGTGGTAGACAGAGATAAGGGAAGAGATGTAGGGTGGTTCAGCACTGTGGAGGGTTTTGTGGGTGAGGATGAGCAGTTTGAATTGGATTCTATAGTGTATGGGTAGGCAGTGCAATGACTGACACAGGGCGGAGGCATCAGAGTAGCGGTTGTACATTTAGGTGACCCTGGTTGCTGCATTAAGAATAGATTGCAGAGGGGAGAGTCTGGTAAGGAGGAGGCCAATTAATAGTGAATTGCAGTAATCAAGGCGAGAGTGGATCAGGGCAACAATGAGAGTTTTTGTTGTTTCCATAGTGACAAAGGAGCGGATACTAGAGATGTTTTTGAGGTACAGGGGACATGAGCGGGAGAGAGATTTAATATAGGGGGTGGAAGAAAGATCAGTGTCAAAAGTCACCGCGATACAGCGGGCGTGCTGCCTAGGAATGATGACGGTGTTGCACACCGAGAGGCAGACATCAAGTTTAGGTAGGTTAGTAGATGGAGAGAACACAATAAGTTCAGTTTTTGAAAGGGCGGAAACCAGATTGTAAGAATAGACCAGATGCTCCAGGAATTTAGAGATGAAGGTAAGATTGGAGACTGGTCTGTAGTTAGTTGTGCAGGATGGGTCGAGAGATTGTTTTTTTTTTTATTAATGGAGTAATGATAGAGTGTTTGAAAGAGGAGGAGAAGATACCAGAAGAGAGGGAGAGGTTGAAGATTTTTGTATGCTGAGGATGTCAGTGAGCTCAAATCCCCATCATGACATTCCTAGATATGGTTAGCTACTGGGGTGTTTTTTCTTGATGTCTTGATGTTCTAAAACACGTCTGCAGAATTCGCTGAATGTCCTCCCCACATAATCCAGGGTGCAAGAGCACTGACAGAGGTACCAATAATTCTCTCTTACTTTCAAATTCTCAACATCATAGATGGAAATAATCCTGACAATATCACCCTCTTTGGCATCAAGACCCTTAGGGACCAAAAGGGTATTACGTTCCCGTGTTTCCGCACTCTGAAAAGCCTTTCTTAGAACCTGTTGGGGATAACCTCTCATCCTAAACCGATTTTGTAGTCTCCTAGACTCATGATGAAAGCTTTCTTTATCCGAACAGTTTCTCCTCATCCTCAAATATTGGCCCCGAAGTATCCATTTTTTAAATTCATGGGGTGATGACTGTTCCAATGAAGAAGATTATTCATCGTGGTGGCCTTTCTAAAGGTGGTTGTGACCAGTCTGTCCCCCTCTTTGGTGACTCTGACATCCAGAAATGTTAAATTATCTGGATGAAATGCAAAGGTGAATGATAGACCTAACTTGTTTGTATTGAGCTCTTTTATAAAACATAATAACAAACGTACTTGTGAACAACTTGGTTTGCAGGAGAGTGAATTCACTGACCTTAATATATTTCTGGATCTATTGGATGAAGGTACACATAAAACAGGACATGGACCATTCACAGACCTACATCCTAAGAGTAATAAATTACCGCCTCCTATGAAATATGATCACATAGACATCTTTTTACAAATGGTTATTGAAGACATAGAAAGACTGCCCGTGTCCACTACATTTTTTCGTAACCTGTCTGGCCTTGAAATGGAGGCCCCTTTAAGTCTTGAAAAGGATACCTCAATAGTCATGAAACCGGACGATAAGGGGGGTAACCTTGTAGTTATGAGGTTACTCAATATAGACAGATGTGTGAACGTCTGCTGAGCGACCGGGAGTGTTACTGTATCTTGCCATCGGACTCTACAGATATGTTTCTTGGAGAGCTTGTTTCCATTTTTGATCATGGCCCCACTAGAGGTGTTATTAGTGAGGCTGAATGCCATTTTCTGAACTGAATTCACCTCAGACAGCCACCTATTATGGACACCCAAAGGTCCACAAGGGGTTATCCCCTCTTCGGGGTTGCCTAATTGTATCTGGTGTGGATTTGATTACCTAGAATAGCGGTATTTATGTTGATCATGTTCTGAAAGGGTTTGTATCGGCTCTCCCTTCCTAGACTAGAGATACGATGGACTTAAGAAGATTGAGTCTATCAATGTAGAAGCATCATGCTCTCTTGCGAACTTTGATGTAAAATCTCTGTATAGCTCTATCCGTCATTCCAAGGGACTGATGGCGGTAGCAGAGTTCCCGACTAAGAAGGCAGTTAGCTATAGCACCCATAACAAATTTGTGCTGACTCTCCTTGAGTTTGTCCTTACGCATAATTTTTTCCTATTTGACTAGTGGTTCTTCCACCAGCTCAGGGGGACCACAATGGGGAGCCCCTGTGCTCCGACATATGCAAATTTCCTCATTGGCTGGTGGGAGGACAAGGTGGTCTTTCCTGACTTGCAAGTATGGTGGTGTGACAAGATTGTCTTTTGGACACGCTATATAGATGATGTCTTTGTGATATGAAATGGTGACTCTGACGAGTTTGAATTATTCATCAAAGAGTTTAATACTAGGTCTATCATTCACCTTTGAGTTTCATCCAGATACTTTAACATTTCTGTATGACAGGGTCACCAAAGAGGGGGACAGACTGGTCACAACCACCTTTAGAAAGGCCCCCGCAAAAAATAATCTTCTTCATTGGGACAGTCATCACCCCATGAATTTGATAAAAGAGATACCTCGGGGCCAATATTGAGGATGAGGAGAAACTGTTCGGATAAAGAAAGCTTTTATTATGAGTCTACGAGACTCCAAAATCGGTTTAGGATGACAGGTTATCCCCAACAGGTTCTAAGAAAGGATTTTAAGAGTGCAGAAACATATGAACGTAATACCCTTTTAGTCCCTAAGGGGCTTGATGCCAAAGAGGGTGATATTGTCAGGATTATTTCCACCTATGATGTTGAGAATTTGAAAGTAAGAGCAATTATTGATAAATATTTGCCAATCCTTTTAATGGATCCGGATGTCAATGATGTACTTCTACCTCACCCGAGTATCACTTTTAGACAGAGTAGATCTCTACATGACCAGCTGGTCCATAGTCATTTTTAACGCCCGGTCCAGGCAGGGACATGGTTAGATAGGAAACCGCTCGGTACCTTTCGTTGTGGGTCATGCTCTGCCTGTCGTTTTTTGAGAAATATGAAATTCAACACTTGTTCAGTTACAAATAAAAGATATGATGTAAAGGACTTTGTGAACTGCAGAAGCAAGGGGGTTGTGCACCTTTGTCAGTGCTCTTGCCCCCTGAATTATGTGGGGAAGACATTTAGCGAATTCCGCCGACGCGTTTAAGAACATATAAATGACATCAAGAAAAAGAAAAACACGCCGGTAGCAAACCATATCTGGGAATGTCATGATGGGGATTTTAACTCACTGACATTCTCAGCATTGGAACTGGTGAGACTATCTCACAGAAAAGGTGACTGGGATCATAGAATCCTCCAAAAAAAAAAACTGAATAGATATGCAGGTTTCGATCCCAGTCGTCCAGGGGACTTAATGAGATACTCACTTTTTCCTGCTTTATTTGAGACCCCCTGTTATCCCATTTTTTGGTCAGCCTCCTGTCGGTGTTTAGTGCTCCACCTCCTATGTGAAACGGAAATAATTATCGACACATAAAGTGTCATGTGATTATTTAATAAATGGCTGTGCGTTTTTCTTTGAAATATCTTGTAATATCTTCTATAGTAGTAACGGCCAACTGTCATTGTAGTACACACTAATTGTTTCACCATAGGATGTTGATGGTATCTCCACCATGTGTGTTAATGCAATATTAATACACAGCAAGTACTGTGACATATTTCCCCCGTACAGTAGATCTGTGTCTGCTACATAGTTTATTTTTTATGTCATGTGTTAATGATGGGGTCCTTATAGCCAGCTTTATTTTATTCTGCATGATATCCCCTGCATTTTGAAGGTTTTAGACTATGAACTTTTTATTTCACGTTACCCTCATTTGTACAATCGAGAGATATAGGATCAAAACCCCCCTCCGGCTGCCACATCTGGTCTCGTTTTGTGATCATTAGAGGATGTGGTGCTGATGGGGTTAATTGTCATATATTCACCTGCTCACGCCATGTCCTCACTGATTATTAGGGACCTTGCTTTCCACCAATATCAGGGTGATGCGATCATGTGAGCACACCATGTGATCGCAATATGTCTGTATTTCCAGTGAAAATATTGCAAGACCTCGTTTTGTAGTACGAGATCCCACTTGTTAAATGGGGCTAGTTAATTTGCTACATGTGCGGATGCGCTCCACTGGATATGGCGTGGAGCGAACTTTTATCATTTAATCTGTCCTCCCAATGAATTTACTTGTGGTTAGGGGGCAAGAACATGGGGAGGAGCTAGGTGGATGACATGCCTATTAGCGGCATATACCAGGATCATGTGACCTGGATAGGCAATCCGGCAGCCCAAATCCACCTATGGGGCGTTAGCCCGCCCAAGATCCTACATTTAAAAGTGAGTACACTCCCTTGACCAAATTGACCTACATCTTTGGCCCCCTGGATCCCTCCAACCATGCTGCTGGTCTGTGAGAGGATGATGGTTACGTCTACTGTTATCAGATATGTTAACTTTATTGTCTTTGAACTAATTAAGTATCATATTGTGTATTTGTAACAGAGACCAATCATTGTCTCTTTACCTCATTACAGGCCACTGCAGGTTTGGGGCACTCAATTTTTTTGTTACCTATCTCTTATATTTGTTTTGGTATCCCTTTACAAGACTGATACCATATATCTCCTGACGAACCCTGTTTATTACAGGGGGAAACACGTCTGGACTGTGTACATTGTATCAGATGAGGGATTGTGTATAGTGTATCAGATAAGTTAGGGACTTTTTTGCTGTACTACGGCTATATTGGTCCTGTAGGGACCTGATTTACTGGATGTATTTTATAAATTGATTAAAAGTTACATTTTAGGAAGTTGGCCTCAGTGATATTTTTGTGGCTAATGCAATTATCTTTGACATTATTTGACAGTGATTTTCACGATGACATATCCCATACTGCAGGCACTTAGCCATCAAGAAGTGCTGGAAGGTTTCATCTAGAAGTAAAAAAAAAAAAACTAAACTCAACTTTATTTGCCAATTAATGGAATGTGAAAATTGTAAAGCAGAGATCAAATGTAATAACACCAATAACCTTAGCATTAGTCAGGGGCAGACTGGCCATAGAACCCACAGGGAAATTTTCCCAGTGGGACGATGCTCAGGGGGCCAACCAAGCCTCCTAACAGCTGCCAGCCAGATACATAATTATCTGATGCTCTCAGCATTAATTAATCCGAGGAGCATCGGGTACTTATGCACCTGACCTAACTGTGTCACCATCCTCTGGGGCAATATGTTATGCTACATTGTGGTATTTGTTTTTGCTGGGGTGGCATTTTGGGCTGCACTATGGTATTTCTGGCCCTGCCTACTTATCTTGCCCCTGCAATAACTGTAAAGGGCTTGTAAGCATTGCCTAATAAAGGTAAGGATTCTCTTTGTGGAAATCCAGCTATTGAAGAATTTTGGGGTGAATGCTCCATTGGAAAAAGTACATACAATAGCGCTCCTCAAGTTTTTTTTGCCAATGTTGGTGGTGAAATATGCGTAGAAGTCTTTGAGTCATTTTAATCCACTGCATCTTCTAGACTGGTCACCGATAGTTCATAATAGAGAGACAATTTTCTTCCATTTGGAAAAGAACTGTATTGCATTAATCAAGGATGGTTCTAGAAATAACTGAACTGCCAGATAGTCCTTCAATTTGCCATGCTAAACATATAAGTATCTCGGCATGAAACCTAGAAGTCCTTTCTGCTCTGAAATATAACACTATTGGGGAAATTTATTAAGACTGATATTTCTGAAACCAGCCTCAATAAGAAATCTTGGTGGTGTACCATGTAACAGAATAGGGGTCCATTCACACATCCGCAATTTTTTTCCAGGTCCGTTCTGGAATTTGCGGACCTATTCATTTTCAATGAGGCCGGAATGGATGCTATGTGCTGTCCGCATCCATACTTCCGGATCCGCAATTCCGGTCCCGAAAAAAATAGGACATGTCCTATTCTTATTCGCAATTGCAGACAAAAAAAGCATTTTCTATAATAGCACCGGTGATTTGCGGTCCGCAAATTGCAGAACGCACATTGCCGGTGTCAGTGTTTTGCGGATCCACAGCAAAATCCACAGCAAAACACCTACGGACGTGTGAATGGACCCATTAGGCGTATTCGCACTTGCGTTATGGTATTCCTTTATAGGTTTCATTATAACAGAGTTATAACGGAATATAACGGAATTCGTAAGTCCTGTTGACAGGACTTTGTTTTCCGTACTGCATAACAGAAACCAGACTGATCTGTTATTCTTGCCCATAGATTTCTATTATGATGGATCAAAATGGAATGTCTCAGTTTTGTATTCGGTCTTTCGAATTCAGTTATATTCAGTTATGACTCTGTTATAATGGAACCTATAACAGAATACTCTAACGCAAGTGCAAACCCGCCCTTATTAAGAGGCAAAACCCCAATTTTTTTATTTTCACACATCCTCAGGAAGTCCATGCATCAGAAAACTAAATTTATGGCACCAAGCAGCTACCGTAGATTTTAGGTGTATCGTGTGCTAGTTTTATGGTGCACAAATGTGTCAGGAAATCCTGCCTGCGGTCCAGCCCTAACACCGTGGACTGCCCACATTTTCCATAAATCATGTCAGAAAAGGTGAAAACCATAACTGTGTGATTTTGCTACACCAGAAAATTGGGACAGCACAATGATTTACTCCATCCCATAGGCTCTATGCTTCCAAAATGACTTTTGTTGCTGGTCCTCCAATAAAATAAATTCATTTTATTTTGAATACTTCATCAAATAGCTGAAAGCTAATTTAGGTTTAATGTGTCTAACTAGCCATGAAGCTACATATTATACAGTAACATTTCTTCCCCCATACATTTGTAGTTGAATACACAATAAATGTTCAATTCCTTTTTGCGAATTTGAACATAAATAAACATAAACATGGAGTGTGACATGAAAGTGGTTGCTCTGAATATAGTGAATGCTCACTACTTTGATCTTGCTCAGGCATGCCTTCATTTATTGTATCTGAAATAAATAGCATCCTAGTATACCAAGACTTAACTATTCTTGAAATGCTTTTGAAATTTGAAATTCAGATTTCTCCAGTTTTAAATAGTGTTACTTCCTTCTCACAAAAAAAAGAAAAATCTCTGTCAGCCTATATTTCTTTTCCTTTCCAATTGACAGAGTAAGGAGAATTGACAGATACCTTGTCATTATGTTCTGACAGGTGAATATATACAGGGGAAAGAAAATGAATCATTAAAAGAAAGCTTTCCTTTTAAATCAGTGAAAATATGCATTATTGATATCGAGTCACATGGACTGTGTAACAGTGACCGTTTTAATCAACTTGGAAATATAGCAAAAAATAATTTAAAAAATTACAGTTTTCTTTAATTTATTGTATCTTGGTAAGGTATGTTTCGCATCTATCTATCTATTTGATATCTATCTGTTTATCTATCTAATATCTACCTCATATCTAGCCATCTATTGTATATGAGCCATCACATTTTTGTAAATATTTTATTATATCTTTTCATGAAACAACCCTCTATATATGACACTTTGATACAATGTAAAGCAGTCAGTGTACAACGGTGTAAATTTGGTGTGCCCCCAAAATAACTCAACACACAGCCATTAATGTCTAAACTGCGGGCAAAAAAGTGAGTACACCCCTAAGTGAAAATGGCCAAATTGTGCCCAATTAGCTATTTTCCCTCCCCGATGTCATGTGACTCATTAATGTTACAAGGTATCAGATGTGAATGGAGAGCAGGTGCGTCAAATTTGGTGTTATCGCTCTCACACTCTCTCATACTGGTTCAACATGGCATTGTTGAATCTTGAAATTTTCAACATGGCAGCGCATAGAAAAGAACTCTCTGAGGATCTGAAAAAAAGAATTGTTACTCTACATAAAGAAGGCCTAGGCTATAAGAAGATTGTCAACACCCTGAAACTGAACCGCAGCACCCTGGCCAAGACCATACAGAAGTTTAACAAGACAAGTTCAACTCAGAACAGGTCTCGCCATGGTCGAGGTGAAGTAAACGGTGAACTTTGATTGTCTAATGACAATAGCACCTGTCAAGGGGCAGAATATATTAGGTCGGGTTCACATCTGCATTGTGAACTCCAGAACTCTGATGAGGTCACTGTATCTGGCATATATGCCGGCTTTTGGCAGGACAAAAGCACTTACAGCAGTGGTATCTGGCTATGCCGTATATAGTGGACTTCAGCAGTCTATTACTCCATCATATGTGGTATTTGTCAGCAAGTGAACAGTCTTGAGGTTGATGTACTTAAGGCAGAACAAATTGTTAAGCCCAAGGATCTGAGCGACTTTAATATGGGCTAAATTGTGATAGCTAGGAGACTGCATCTAAGCATTTCTAAAATGGAAGGTCTGATGGGGTATTCCCCCTAAGCAGTATTTTTTTCCTAACAAAAGTGGTCCAAAGAAGTTAAATCCGTGATTCAGTGACAGGTTTCCAAGATTCAACAATGCTTGTGGGGACATATGGCCAGTTTATCTGGGACTATCCCACATAACACTAGTGTAGCGCATATTCATGAAAAAGCTATTGCTGGTTATGATAGAAAGGTATCAGAACACACAGAACATAATAAATGGCTGTGTATGGGACTACAAAGCTGCGGAGCTGTCAGAATGCCCATGCTGACCCCTGTTTCTTGCTGGAAATGCCTACAGTGGGCATAAAACTTAAAATATGACATGTACAACCTACCTAAACATTTTGGAAGATTAAGTGTACCCCTTAATAAATGAAGAAAAATAATATGTTTCCAATGTTGTGTGTGCCTATATATTGTCAAGCAGGTTTGACTGAATAAGACCTGAAATAAATATTGGTAAATTTGTTAATTTCGAAATGTTGACTTGCCCTCCAAATTCCCAAGATCTCAAACTAATTGTGCATCTGTGAGATGTGCTGGAAAAAGTCTGATCTGTAAAAGCTCCAGCTCGCATGTTACAGGTCTTGTGCTAGATACCAATGTACACTATGAGAGATCTTATAGAACCAAAGCCTTGATGAATCAGATATGTTTTAGTGGCATGACATGGGATGTATATTGATAACTTTGCAGCTGCTCAGCAGATAGATAATAGAGCATTATAATATATAAAAATTTAAATATATATATATATATATATATATATATATATATATAAAATGTGAAATTCCAATAATTTTCATTGAAACATTTTAAAGAGAGTAATACTGTGACATATTTTACAGTGTACCTCAAAATAACTGAACTAGTAAGCTGTCTGCACATTAGATCATTTGATTTAAAAGGCAAGTCATAGTCAAGAGCAAAATATTCAATAACATTAAATCAGTTTTGCAAAATATATTCTTACTTTAAAAATGATTTTGCTTGGAGTGATAGTGCAGTAATAAAGAAGTTATTGACCAGATGTTATTGATTGTACAGTCCTCGGGCAAAGAACACTGACCTTGCTCACTCTCTTATTGCTTACTCCTTCGCTGGCCTCCTTCATCTATGCTCGTTCAATAATATTTATTAATATATATTTTTAGCAAAGAAAAAACTATATGTTGCAAGGTTAGGGTTTCCTCTATTTTTTTCTTTAAAGCCACAGTCAGTTTTGAAGAAAGAAAGCTTGATTACAAAATCATACATTGATGTGTTTCCGTCCTTAATACAAGGCAATATTTAATTCTATATATTCACATTATATAAGATCTAAGAATTGTTTGTTGTAAGATGCACATTTGTTTTTAAGTTTAATGATATTAAATAAGAATTGCTATTATATTGTATTAAATAACAAACAATTATTGTATGTTTCAACTAAAATCACTGCACTGGTACACTAATGCTTTTAGTACCTATGATCATAAAACCAAATAATTAAATAAATACAAAATGAAATGAAAGAGCTCATTATCACATATTGCTACCTTATTAAAATCAGAGACACTGTGCTCTGGATATCCAGCTTCTACTTTGCTTCTAATATAGTAATCTGCATAGATACAGGTAGATGTAACTAGGAAGCAATTGGAACCAGTTCAGTTTAAGGAGGGTAATTAAATTACGTTATGCAGAAGTATGATGCCAAAATATGGTCAAGATCCTAGGCTCTGATCATATAACTGTTAATAGGTCCTATGAGTTTACCAGTATGTGTGAGGGTAAGAAAACAGCTATCAAAAACACTGGAATCTGACAAACTTGAATATCAATGGGAACTGGTACAGAGAAGCTGCCATGGCTCCACTGTAAACTGTAGCCATGATAATAGCATACATGAAAGATTTACTATATAGATCAAAATGTTGTTAAATGCAAATCAGGTGTCCTGTTTTCAGATACTTACAGGACCCAAATGCTTAACTCAATCCAAGTCTTAGTAAAAAAAAAAATGGCAATGCACACCTTATAGGTAGGGATGAGCGAACTCGAACTGTATAGTTCGGGTTCGTACCGAATTTTGGAGTGTCCGTGACACGGACCCGAACCCAGACATTTTCGTAAAAGTCCGGGTTCGGGTTCGGTGTTCGTCGCTTTCTTGGCGCTTTTTGACGCTTTCTTGGCGCTTTTTGAAAGGCTGCAAAGCAGCCAATCAACAAGCGTCATACTACTTGCCCCAAGAGGCCATCACAGCCATGCCTACTATTGGCATGGCTGTGATTGGCCAGAGCACCATGTGACCCAGCCTCTATTTAAGCTGGAGTCACATAGCGCTGCCTGTCACTCTGCTCTGATTAGCGTAGGGAGAGGTTGCGGCTGCGACAGTAGGGCGAGATTAGGCAGATTAACTCCTCCAAAGCACTTGATTAATTGATCGATCTGCAGCTGTGGATCATTGAGCTGCTGATACTCAATTGCTCACTGTTTTTAGGCTGCCCAGACCGTTTGTCAGTCACTTTTTTCTGGGGTGATCGGCGGCCATTTTGTGTCTTGTGGTGCGCCAGCACAAGCTGCGACCAAGTGCATTTAACCCTCAATGGTGTGGTTGTTTTTTGGCTAAAGCCTACATCAGGGTGAAGCTGTCACACCAAGTGCATTTAACCAGCAATAGTCTGTTTATTTTTTGGCCATATACTACATCAGAGGCAAGCTGCGCCCGTCACCAAGTGCATTTAACCCTCAGTAGTGTGGTTGGTCAAGCTGTCACACCAAGTGCATTTAACCAGCAATAGTGTGGTTATTTTTTGGCCATATCCCAGTCTATTTCTGTCAGTAAATCTATACCTGTCACCCAGCGCCTAAATACTAGGCCTCAAATTTATGTCCCGCTAAATCTGTTGTTACCGCTGTACTGTTCTGGCTGGGCAAGTTATTTAGTGTCCGTCAAAGCACATTTTTTGTTCTGGGTTGAAATACAATTCCCAATTTAGCAATTTCCTAATTTAGTGGTTTCTGCTGTATCAGAGCTATTTGAAATCTATCCCTAAAAGGGTATATAATATTCAAGGTGCACATAGGGTCATTCAGAATAACTTCACACACACGCTACTGTGCAGTACAAAGTCTAATTCTGTCAGTAAATCTATAACTGTCACCCAGCGCCTAAATACTAGGCCTCAAATTTATATCCCGCTAAATCTGTCGTTACTTCTGTACTGTTCTGGCTGGGCAAGTTATTTAGTGTCCGTCAAAGCACATTTTTTGTTCTGGGTTGAAATACAATTCCCAATTTAGCAATTTCCTAATTTAGTGGTTTCTGCTGTATCAGAGCTATTTGAAATCTATCCCTAAAAGGGTATATAATATTCAAGGTGCACATAGGGTCATTCAGAATAACTTCACACACACGCTACTGTGCAGTACAAAGTCTAATTCTGTCAGTAAATCTATACCTGTCACCCAGCGCCTAAATACTAGGCCTCAAATTTATATCCCGCTAAATCTGTCGTTACTTCTGTACTGTTCTGGCTGGGCAAGTTATTTAGTGTCCGTCAAAGCACATTTTTTGTTCTGGGTTGAAATACAATTCCCAATTTAGCAATTTCCTAATTTAGTGGTTTCTGCTGTATCAGAGCTATTTGAAATCTATCCCTAAAAGGGTATATAATATTCAAGGTGCACATAGGGTCATTCAGAATAACTTCACACACACGCTACTGTGCATTTCCAAGTCTAATTCCGTCAGTAAATCTATACCTGTCACCCAGCGCCTAAATAGTAGGCCTCAAATTTATATCCCGCTAAATCTGTCGTTACTGCTGTACTGCTGGGCAAGTTATTTAGTGGCCGTCAAAGCACATTTTTTGTTCTGGGTTGAAATACAATTCCCAATTTAGCAATTTCCTAATTTAGTGGTTTCTGCTGTATCAGAGCTATTTGAAATCTATCCCTAAAAGGGTATATAATATTCAAGGTGCACATAGGGTCATTCAGAATAACTTCACACACACGCTATTTCCAAGTCTAATTCTGTCAGTAAATCTATACCTGTCACCCAGCGCCTAAATACTAGGCCTCAAATTTATATTCAGCTGAATTTGAATACAATACATTGGGCCAAATAATATTTTTGTTGTTGTGGTGAACGATAACAATGAGGAAAACATCTAGTAAGGGACGCGGACGTGGACATGGTCGTGGTGGTGTTAGTGGACCCTCTGGTGCTGGGAGAGGACGTGGCCGTTCTGCCACATCCACACATCCTAGTGTACCAGCTACCTCAGGTCCCAGTAGCCGCCAGAATTTACAGCGATGTATGGTGGGGCCCAATGCCGTTCTAAGGATGGTATGGCCTGAGCAGGTACAGGCATTAGTCAATTGGGTGGCCGACAGTGGATCCAGCACGTTCACATTATCTCCCACCCAGTCTTCTGCAGAAAGCGCACAGATGGCGCCTGAAAACGAACCCCATCAGTCTGTCACATCACCCCCATGCATATCAGGGAAACTGTCTCAGCCTCAAGTTATGCAGCAGTCTCTTATGCTGTTTGAAGACTCTGCTGGCAGGGTTTCCCAGGGGCATCCACCTAGCCCTTCCCCAGCGGTGGAAGACATAGACTGCACTGACGCACAACCACTTATGTTTCCTGATGATGAGGACATGGGAATACCACCTCAGCATGTCTCTGACGATGACGAAACACAGGTGCCAACTGCTGTGTCTTTCTGCAGTGTGCAGACTGAACAGAAGGTCAGGGATCAAGACTGGGTGGAAGACGATGCAGGGGACGATGAGGTCCTAGACCCCACATGGAATGAAGGTCGTGCCACTGACTTTCACAGTTCGGAGGAAGAGGCAGTGGTGAGACCGAGCCAACAGCGTAGCAAAAGAGGGAGCAGTGGGCAAAAGCAGAACACCCGCCGCCAAGAGACTCCGCCTGCTACTGACCGCCGCCATCTTGGACCGAGCACCCCAAAGGCAGCTTCAAGGAGTTCCCTGGCATGGCACTTCTTCAAACAATGTGCTGACGACAAGACCCGAGTGGTTTGCACGCTGTGCCATCAGAGCCTGAAGCGAGGCATTAACGTTCTGAACCTTAGCAAAACCTGCATGACCAGGCACCTGCATACAAAGCATGAACTGCAGTGGAGTAAACACCTTAAAAACAAGGAAGTCGCTCAGGCTCCCCCTGCTACCTCTTCTGCTGCTGCCGCCTCGGCCTCTTCTGCTGCTGCCGCCTCGGCCTCTTCCTCCGCCTCTGAAGGAACGTTGGCACCTGCCGCCCAGCAAACAGGGGATGTACCACCAACACCACCACCACCTCCGTCACCAAGCGTCTCAACCAAGTCACACGGCAGCGTTCAGCTCTCCATCTCACAAACATTTGAGAGAAAGCGTAAATTCCCACCTAGCCACCCTCGATCCCTGGCCCTGAATGCCAGCATTTCTAAACTACTGGCCTATGAAATGCTGTCATTTAGGCTGGTGGACACAGACAGCTTCAAACAGCTCATGTCGCTTGCTGTCCCACAGTATGTTGTTCCCAGCCGCCACTACTTCTCCAAGAGAGCCGTGCCTTCCCTGCACAACCAAGTATCCGATAAAATCAAGTGTGCACTGCGCAACGCCATCTGTAGCAAGGTCCACCTAACCACAGATACGTGGACCAGTAAGCACGGCCAGGGACGCTATATCTCCCTAACTGCACACTGGGTAAATGTAGTGGCAGCTGGGCCCCAGGCGGAGAGCTGTTTGGCGCACGTCCTTCCTCCGCCAAGGATCGCAGGGCAACATTCTTTGCCTCCTGTTGCCACCTCCTCCTTCTCGGCTTCCTCCTCCTCTTCTTCCACCTGCTCATCCAGCCAGCCACACACCTTCACCACCAACTTCAGCACAGCCCGGGGTAAACGTCAGCAGGCCATTCTGAAACTCATATGTTTGGGGGACAGGCCCCACACCGCACAGGAGTTGTGGCGGGGTATAGAACAACAGACCGACGAGTGGTTGCTGCCGGTGAGCCTTAAGCCCGGCCTGGTGGTGTGCGATAATGGGCGAAATCTCGTTGCAGCTCTGGGACTAGCCGGTTTGACGCACTTCCCTTGTCTGGCGCATGTGCTGAATTTGGTGGTGCAGAAAGTGCGGGCCGTCTGTTCGCGCTTCCGGCGTTCACATCCTGCCGCTGCTCGCCTGTCTGCGCTACAGCGTAACTTCGGCCTTCCCGCTCACCGCCTCATATGCGACGTGCCCACCAGGTGGAACTCCACCTTGCACATGCTGGACAGACTGTGCGAGCAGCAGCAGGCCATAGTGGAGTTTCAGCTGCAGCACGCACGGGTCAGTAGCGCTGCGGAACAGCACCACTTCACCACCAATGACTGGGCCTCCATGCGAGACCTGTGTGCCCTGTTGCGCTGTTTCGAGTACTCCACCAACATGGCCAGTGGCGATGACGCCGTTATCAGCGTTACAATACCACTTCTATGTCTCCTTGAGAAAACACTTAGGGCGATGATGGAAGAGGAGGTGGCCCAGGAGGAGGAGGAGGAGGAAGAGGGGTCATTTTTAGCACTTTCAGGCCAGTCTCTTCGAAGTGACTCAGAGGGAGGTTTTTTGCAACAGCAGAGGCCAGGTACAAATGTGGCTAGCCAGGGCCCACTACTGGAGGACGAGGAGGACGAGGATGAGGAGGAGGTGGAGGAGGATGAGGATGAAGCATGGTCACAGCGGGATGGCACCCAACACAGCTCGGGCCCATCACTGGTGCGTGGCTGGGGGGAAAGGCAGGACGTTGACGATACGCCTCCCACAGAGGACAGCTTGTCCTTACCCCTGGGCAGCCTGGCACACATGAGCGACTACATTCTGCAGTGCCTGCGCAATGACAGCAGAGTTGCCCACATTTTAACGTGTGCGGACTACTGGGTTGCCACCCTGCTGGATCCACGCTACAAAGACAATGTGCCCACCTTACTTCCTGCACTGGAGCATGATAGGAAGATGCGCGAGTACAAGCGCACGTTGGTAGACGCGCTACTTAGAGCATTCCCAAATGTCACAAGGGAACAAGTGGAAGCCCAAGGCCAAGGCAGAGGAGGAGCAAGAGGTCGCCAAGGCAGCTGTGTCATGGCCAGCTCCTCTGAGGGCAGGGTTAGCATGGCAGAGATGTGGAAAACTTTTGTCAACACGCCACAGCTAACTGCACCACCACCTGATACGCAACGTGTTATCAGGAGGCAACATTTCACTAACATGGTGCAACAGTACGTGTGCACACCCCTCCACGTACTGACTGATGGTTCGGCCCCATTCAACTTCTGGGTCTCTAAATTGTCCACGTGGCCAGAGCTAGCCTTTTATGCCTTGGAGGTGCTGGCCTGCCCGGCAGCCAGCGTTTTGTCTGAACGTGTATTCAGCACGGCAGGGGGCGTCATTACAGACAAACGCAGCCGCCTGTCTACAGCCAATGTGGACAAGCTGACGTTCATAAAAATGAACCAGGCATTGATCCCACAGGACCTGTCCGTCCCTTGTCCAGATTAGACATTAACTACCTCCCCTTAACCATATATTATTGTACTCCAGGGCACTTCCTCATTCAATCCTATTTTTATTTTCATTTTACCATTATATTGCGAGGCTACCCAAAGTTGAATGAACCTCTCCTCTGTCTGGGTGCCGGGGCCTAAATATATGCCAATGGACTGTTCCAATGTTGGGTGACGTGAAGCCTGATTCTCTGCTATGACATGCAGACTAATTCTCTGCTGACATGAAGCCAGATCCTCTGTTACGGGACCTCTCTCCTCTGCCTGAGTGCTGGCCCTAAATATCTGACAATGGACTGTTGCAGTGGTGGCTGACGTGAACCCTGATTTTCTGCTATGACATGCAGACTAATTCTCTGCTGACATGAAGCCAGATCCTCTGTTACGGGACCTCTCTCCTCTGCCTTGGTTCTGGGCCTAAATTTATGAAAATGGACTGTTGCAATGGTGGCTGACGTGAAGCCTGATTCTCTGCTATGATATGAAGACTGATTATCTGCTGACATGAAGCCAGATTGTCTGTTACGGGACCTCTCTCCTCTGCCTGGGTGCTGGGCCAAAATATCTGACAATGGACTGTTGCATTGGTGGCTGACGTGAAGCCTGATTCTCTGCTATGATATGAAGACTGATTCTCTGCTGACATGAAGCCAGATTGTCTGTTACGGGACCTCTCTCCTCTGCCTGGGTGCTGGGCCAAAATATCTGACAATGGACTGTTGCATTGGTGGCTGACGTGAAGCCTGATTCTCTGCTATGATATGAAGACTGATTCTCTGCTGACATGAAGCCAGATTGTCTGTTACAGGACCTCTCTCCTCTGCCTGGGTGCTGGGCCTAAATTTATGAAAATGGACTGTTGCAGTGGTGGGTGACGTGAAGCCTGATTCTCTGCTATGACATGAAGACTGATTCTCTGCTGACATGAAGCCAGATTGTCTGTTACGGGACCTCTCTCCTCTGCCTGGGTGCTGGGCCTAAATTTATGAAAATGGACTGTTACAGTGGTGGGTGACGTGAAGCCTGATTCTCTGCTATGACATGAAGACTTATTCTCTGCTGACATGAAGCCAGATTGTCTGTTACGGGACCTCTCTCCTCTGCCTGGGTGCTGGGCCTAAATTTATGAAAATGGACTGTTGCATTGGTGGCTGACGTGAAGCCTGATTCTCTACTATGATATGAAGACTGATTCTCTGCTGACATGAAGCCAGATTGTCTGTTACGGGACCTCTCTCCTCTGCCTGGGTGCTGGGCCTAAATATCTGACAATGGACTGTTGCATTGGTGGCTGACGTGAAGCCTGATTCTCTGATATGATATGAAGACTGATTCTCTGCTGTCATGAAGCCAGATTGTCTTTAACGGGACCTCTGTCCTCTGCCTGGGTGCTGGGCCTAAATTTATGAAAATGGACTGTTGCAGTGGTGGGTGACGTGAAGCCTGATTCTCTGCTATGACATGAAGACTGATTCCCTGCTGACATGAAGCCAGATTGTCTGTTATGGGACCTCTCTCCTCTGCCTGGGTGCTGGGCCTAAATATCTGACAATGGACTGTTGCATTGGTGGCTGACGTGAAGCCTGATTCTCTGCTATGACATGAAGACTGATTCTCTGCTGACATGAAGCCAGATTGTCTGTTACAGGACCTCTCTCCTCTGCCTGGGTGCCGGGGCCTAAATATCTGAGAATGGACTGTTCCAGTGGTGAGTGACGTGAAGCCAGATTCTCTGCTATGGGGCCTCTCTCCAATTGATTTTGGTTAATTTTTATTTATTTAATTTTTATTTTTATTCATTTCCCTATCCACATTTGTTTGCAGGGGATTTACCTACATGTTGCTGCCTTTTGCAGCCCTCTAGCCCTTTCCTGGGCTGTTTTACAGCTTTTTAGTGCCGAAAAGTTCGGGTCCCCATTGACTTCAATGGGGTTCGGGCTCGGGACGAAGTTCGGATCGGGTTCGGATCCCGAACCCGAACATTTTTGGGAAGTTCTGCCGAACTTCTCGAACCCGAACATCCAGGTGTCCGCTCAACTCTACTTATAGGCCTTCCTGCCTACCACTGAGGTACTTTTACTCAGCTCTGTGCAGGTGAGAAAATATATCCACCAGTCAGGTCCTTCGACTTTGCGCTAGTCAAGAGAGAAGGTCTACCAACTAGTCAGGTCCACTGCACGCAGAGGAGAAGGCCTGCCCACCAGTCAGGTCCTCCTACTTATATTGGTGCAAAAGAGAAAACCCAACAAATGGAATCATTCTGTTCAGCACCATGCATGTGGAAAAACCCACCTAGCAATAAAGTCCTTCTACTCAGTTCTGTGCAGAAGAGAAAATCCACTCACTGGTCAGGTCCTCCTAGTCAACTCTTTGCAAAATCAGACCACCATTAAGGTCCTTCTATTGCTAAGGCAATTGAACCAGCTGGCTAACACTGAATGGGACTGACTGAGATTTTCAAACAATTGGATCACCAGCGTGTTTGCCATAAGTAACTTCTGTAATACATATACAATATCTCTGCTTGCCTAATTGACTTGACCACTGTTACTGCGGTAATGCAACCTCCAACTGCATCATTTGCACTGATAACTCCACCTGCCTCAGCCTCTGACAGCTCCAGGTCATGTCTGGCACTTCCTTCTTGTTAAGAAGGGAACCCTGAGCTTTGCTGAGGGTTCATCAATCAGTGTACTACACACTTTGAGCTGAAACCGCACCAGTTCTCTACCAACAGGGCTAAAGTTTCCTTCCTGATCTCCCTCTTGATGGGTGAAGCTCTAGCCTGGGCTATCTCAATCAGCAATCATCAGTAGTCCCTGTCCACCTTTCATAGGGTATTTGAGGTACCTATTCATACTACATCTTCTGCTTCTTCCCTTTTGCAACCTTACTGTTGTCCAATATGCATTCAGTTCCATACCTTGGCTTCTGAACTAGCCTGGAACAATGAGGCTACAATGGAACAATGTGCCAGCTTCATGGCAGGGTCTCTTTTGACAAATTAAATGATTGATGATTAAATTAACTGGTGGGTCATGATTAGTGTTGGTCAAATTGAAGCCAAACTAATTTACTTTAATAATCAATTTTTCCTGAAATGGAGGGGGAAAAAAATACAATAAAAAAATAATATATATATATATATATATATATATATATATATATAGTGAAAAAAGTGAAGAGCAGCACAAGGACAGCAAATAGAGGTGCAAAAAATCCTTTAAAAGACCACCGAGATCAAAAGAAAAAAGAAGGCAGCGCTTCATAAGTTCATGAAGAAAGCGGGTGATTTATTAACCCACGTGACAGCAACGTTTCAGCTCTCTCTATGGAGTCTTTGTCAAGCCATAGTGACGTGCAAACTGCCCGATTCCCATGAAGACGCCATGTGCATGGCGAAACATGTCGGGGGGCAGCATCCAGGGTTTTAGACTTTAGTGCATCCCAGTGTGTAATCCATCTGGCCAGTTAATAGTCACCTAAGGCAAATAGGGTGCCGCAATAATAAATGACAGTAGCTCACAGCAAGAGCAGTGCTGATCGAATCAGGCAGCAAACACAGCAGATGACCGCTGCCATTAATAGCCAGAAGGAACGGCAACAGTGTCACAGTACCAGTGATAGCCGATGAATCACTAACGGGAAGCAGACAAAATAATTGCAGAGCTACAAAAGTAGCAGCATATACACAAATTTATGTAACCATATAGCTATTGGCAATCAAGTGTTGCAACTATATGGCCATAGCCAAAGAAGCCTGACAAGTAGCTGCAAGCAGGCAGCTGAATAGCGAATTCAAACTGCCTCAGATATTCAACATCAGTCTGTAACAACCAACAGCCCACAGGAATAAGGCCACTAATGCAGCACTCATACAGCCATTAGAAATAGTTATCAACGGCCAGCCATAAGAGAACATCTGCAATTAATACACTGCTACTGTAATAATAGTGTGAAAAGACAATTAATCATATAAAAATTGCACACACTGGAGCACTGGAGATAGTTTTAATTTAGCAGGTTAGATATCCACAAAATATTCACTATTTATTATTGAAAAAGCAACTAATAAAAGTTAAATTTTAAATAAATAAAAACACACAATATGCACCTGTCAAGAGTAGGCAATCAATAGTCTATGACTAAATGTAAATATAGTGCAAACAACTGAGCTTTTATAGCATACATGATTGAAATAAGTGATTATAGAAACATAGAAACATAGAATGTGTCGGCAGATAAGAACCATTTGGCCCATCTAGTCTGCCCAATATTACATCATTATCATTCAATATAATACAAAATAATGCCAAAATACAATGTATATAAAAATTATTCCAATCAAATCTCCATGATTAAATATACAATCTTACATACAAAGTGAAAAACGTGCAATAATTCATAAAAAATGTATTCCATATGATAAATATAGTATAACAAACATGATTGCAATAAATCAAACACCAGGTGTACATGATTCTGTGATTAAAAAGATAAAAGCAAATAACATGATCTCACATGGAGCCAGAGACTGCAGGACCTTGTTGGCATAATGAAAATCACACTGCGCAGGCACCAATTACTCCTACTATCGCGAGAGGTGTAATCTGCCTTACTAGCATGAGAGACCACAGCAAACATGGCCCCCTTAACAGTTATATCCACAGCGCCATCCCCTTTAACAGTGACCTCCACAAAGGATGCCACTTTTTTAGTGACCTTCGCAGTACCCCGTCTCGCTAACATTGATTTCCACAATAACCTGCCCCTTTAGGCTGAGTTCACACGAGCGTGACAGATTAGGTCCGGATGCGTTCAGGGTGCGTTCAGTTAAACTCGCACCATTTTGCAAGCAAGTTCAGTCAGTTTTGGCTGCAATTGCGTTTAGTTGTTCAGTTTTTTCCGCGCGGGTGCAATGCGTTTTGATGCGTTTTTCACGCGCGTGATAAAAAACTGAAGGTTTACAAACAACATCTCCTAGCAACCATCAGTGAAAAACGCATTGCATCCGCACTTGCTTGCAGATGCAATGCGTTATTAACGCAGCCCCATTCACTTCTATGGAGCCAGGGCTGCGTGAAAAACGCAGAATATAGAACATGCTGCGATTTGAAAGCATTGCAGAAGTGATGCATGAAAAAAAACGCTCATGTACACAGACCCAATGAAATGAATGGGTCAGGATTCAGTGCGGATGCAATGCGTTTTTCACTGATGGTTGCTAGGAGATGTTGTTTGTAAACCTTCAGTTTTTTATCACGCGCGTGAAAAACGCATCAAAACGCATTGCACCCGCGCGGAAAAAACTGAACAACTAAACGCAATTGCAGCCAAAACTGACTGAACTTGCTTGCAAAATGGTGCGAGTTTAACTGAACGCACCCTGAACGCATCCGGATCTAATCTGTCACGCTCGTGTGAACTCAGCCTAAGGCCTCTTTCACACTTGCGTTGTCCGGATCCGGCGTGTACTCCACTTGCCGGAATTACACGCCGGATCCGGAAAAACGCAAGTGTACTGAAAGCATTTGAAGACGGATCCGTCTTCAAAATGCTTTCAGTGTTACTATGGCACCCAGGACGCTATTAAAGTCCTGGTTGCCATAGTAGTAGTGGGGAGCGGGGGAGCAGCATACTTACCATCCGTGCGGCTCCCGGGGCGCTCCAGAATGACGTCAGAGCGCCCCATGCGCATGGATCATGTGATCCATGCGATCACGTCATCCATGCGCCTGGGGCGCCCTGACGTCACTCTGGAGCGCCCCGGGAGCCGCACGGATGGTAAGTATGCTGCTCCCCGCTCCCCACTACAGTTTACCATGGCTGCCAGGACTTTAGCGTCCCGGCAGCCATGGTAACCATTGAGAAAAAGCTAAACGTCGCATCCGGCAATGCGCCGAAACGACGTTTAGCTTAAGGCCGGATCCGGATCAATGCCTTTCAATGGGCATTCATTCCGGATCCGGCCTTGCGGCAAGTGTTCCGGATTTTTGGCCGGAGCAAAAAGCGCAGCATGCTGCGCTATTTGCTGCGGCCAAAAAACGTTCCGTTCCGGAACGGAAGACATCCTGATGCATCCTGAAGGACGGACTGTCCATTCAGAATGCATTAGGATAATCCTGATCAGTATTCTTCCGGCATAGAGCCCCGACGACGGAACTCTATGCCGGAAGACTATAACGCAGGTGTGAAAGAGCCCTAAGGCTGAGTTCACACGAGCGTGACAGATTAGGCCTCTTTCACACTTGCGTTGTCCGGATCCGGCGTGTACTCCACTTGCCGGAATTACACGCCGGATCCGGAAAAACGCAAGTGTACTGAAAGCATTTGAAGACGGATCCGTCTTCAAAATGCTTTCAGTGTTACTATGGCACCCAGGACGCTATTAAAGTCCTAGTTGCCATAGTAGTAGTGGGGAGCGGGGGAGCGGCATACTTACCATCCGTGCGGCTCCCGGGGCGCTCCAGAATGACGTCAGAGCGCCCCAGGCGCATGGATGACGTGTACATGCGATCACGTGATCCATGCGCTTGGGGCGCCCTGACGTCACTCTGGAGCGCCCCGGGAGCCGCACGGACGGTAAGTATGCTGCTCCCCGCTCCCCACTGCACTTTACCATGGCTGCCAGGACTTTAGCGTCCCGGCAGCCATGGTAACCATTGAGAAAAAGCTAAACGTCGCATCCGGCAATGCGCCGAAACGACGTTTAGCTTAAGGCCGGATCCGGATCAATGCCTTTCAATGGGCATTCATTCCGGATCCGGCCTTGCGGCAAGTGTTCCGGATTTTTGGCCGGAGCAAAAAGCGCAGCATGCTGCGCTATTTGCTGCGGCCAAAAAACGTTCCGTTCCGGAACGGAAGACATCCTGATGCATCCTGAAGGACGGACTGTCCATTCAGAATGCATTAGGAAAATCCTGATCAGTATTCTTCCGGCATAGAGCCCCGACGACGGAACTCTATGCCGGAAGACTATAACGCAGGTGTGAAAGAGCCCTTAGGTCCGGATGCGTTCAGGGTGCGTTCAGTTAAACTCGCACCATTTTGCAAGCAAGTTCAGTCAGTTTTGGCTGCAATTGCGTTTAGTTGTTCAGTTTTTTCCGCGCAGGTGCAATGCGTTTTGATGCGTTTTTCACGCGTGTGATAAAAAACTGAAGGTTTACAAACAACATCTCCTAGCAACCATCAGTGAAAAACGCATTGCATCCGCACTTGCTTGCAGATGCAATGCGTTATTAACGCAGCCCCATTCACTTCTGTGGAGCCAGGGCTGCGTGAAAAACGCAGAATATAGAGCATGCTGCGATTTTAAAGCATTGCAGAACTGATGCATGAAAAAAAACGCTCATGTGCACAGCCCCATTGAAATGAATGGGTCAGGATTCAGTGCAGGTGCAATGCGTTCACCTACTGCATTGCACCCGCGCGGAAATCTCGCCCGTGTGAACTCAGCCTAACTATGACCTCCACAGCAGTCTGCCCCTAGGGTAGCCAGAGGTCCGGTTTTAGGCCAGACAGTCCGGCTTTCAGACCCCCTATCCTCCGTCCAGCGCAGGGCCTGGATAGACGCAGAGATGTCCTTTTAAACTCTCAAATTGCAGCACTGTGCTGTCTGAGCGTGATCTGTAGAGAGAAAGTCACCCTTCCTTCAACTCCTGCAACTAACAGAAGTTTATTTTTAACTTCATTTTTTCAATCCCTATCAGCTCCGGAGTGAAAAGAGGCATGACCTAATCGGATCAGGGGTGTGGCTTAGCAAAACCTGGGGGTGGGGTTTTTAAGTCCGTCTTTTGAGGGTGGTCTGAATGGCCACCATACCTGCCTCCTAAACTGTGACCTTCACAGCAATCTGCTCCCTTAACAGTGTCATCCACAGCGACCTGACCCTTTAAAGCTGACCTGCAGCAGTGAAGAAAAATGTCTGGGTTGTTATGGAAACCTGGTGTAAAACTGTGGGTATGTGGAGACTAAGGACCTGTGAGCTTCTATTGGCTGATAAGGTACATGTGACCATGTGTATGGCAGATGGGGTATAAAGAGAAAGACCTGCATGCTTCTATTGTCTAATGTAGGTCATGTGATGTGTCATATTAGAATTTTTTGGGGAATGTCTCAGGAACTGAACGTGCTAGATAGCTGAGACCCGATCTAAAATCTTGCCGGACTCTTGATGTACCTGTGTGCCAAATTTCGTGATTGTACATGTGACGGTGCATATTCCTTTAGCTGACATACACACTAGTGTTGATTCCGAATATTCTAATCGCAAATTTGTATCGTGAATATCGGCACTTCAAGAATTCACAAAGATGTAGAATAGTGTTGAGCGCGAATATTCGAATATCAAATTTTTGGGGCGAATATCGGCACTTCGCTAATTCGCGAATATTTTGAATTTAGTGCTCTAAATTTGCTATTTCGAATATTCATTTTTTTTATTGTTATATTTCTTTCTTTCCCACTTCCCAAAAGTAGTTCTTACCTGTCCTTAGGATTCCTGGCTTCCTGGCTGCTCCAGTCAGTGCCCGTTGCCGCTTCTGCCGACTTCTGTGCTCATGGGGGCCATCACCATGGGCACGCCTCCATACTAGAATGTACTGTCGGATTTGAGAATTACGTTGAAATCGTAATGCAATTAATATAACTTGAAGTAATCGCATTGCGATTTCAACTTAGCACTGCTATATTCCATATTCGTTAATTCTAGCCTAGAATTAATGAACAAATATGCAATATAGCAATGCTAAGTTGAAATCGCAATGTGATCAATATAACTTGAATTAATCGTATTGCGATTTCAATTTAGATCTGGTTTTATTTACTATGGTTGGCTTGGTAAAATTAGCAAAGATGACGAATGTATTTGTCATATTCCTCAAAACGAAGATAACAAAATATTCTCCATCTTCGTTTTAGCTCCATATTCGTCAACTTTGCTAATTCTAGCAATCAATCAAATAGGAAAGTTGACTATAGAGACAGCAAAATTTTTAATTCGCTATGCGATAATATTACTTTGCTTTTTTTTTTAGAAATAAAATAATTATAATACTTGATGATTATTATAATGATTTTATTTATTTGAAAAAAAATAAGTAATATTATTGAATAACGAATTAAACACAGCTGTCTCTATAGTCAACTTTCCAATTTGATTGCTAGAATTATCGAAGTTGACGAATATGGAGCTAAAACGAAGATGGAGAATACTTCATTATCTTCGTTTTGAGGAATTGACAAATACATTCGTCATATCTGTCATCTTTGCTAATTCTAGATATCAAACCAATAGGAAAGTTACCTTAAGTTAAAATCGCAATACGCCATTATGTAAATCGCATATTAATCGCGATAAATAGAATAATGACGAATATTCGATTTCGACGAATATGAGACGAATATTCAAGCAAAAATTATCGCGAATTTCATCGAAATCGAATATGGCTCATCACTAATGTAGAATATAGTGCTATATATTCGTAATCGCGAATATTCATCAGTAACCTTCCTTCTTGCTTGTGGGCCATTGAGAAGGCTGCAATATCTTTGTCAGAGGTTAGCAACATCCCTAGCAACCAAAAGGATAGTTGCCTACACCTTACTATATAAGAAACTTCCCAGCAGCCATTTTCTTTTTTTTTTTTTTTTGCAGTTCTGAGAGAGAGCGCAGTGACATTCCTGTGCTCTGTGCTTTTATCTAGATCCTAATCCTTATCCAATTACATTAGATAGTTAGTTAGCTCATATATATAATACAGATAGTTAGTGGGAGATAGTCAGTGTAACATAGTAACATACTAACATAGTACATAAGGCCAAAAAAATACATTCGTCCATCCAGTTCGGCCTGCCATCCTGCAAGTTGATCCAGAGGAAGGAAAAAAAAACTGAGGTAGAAGCCAATTTTCCCCACTTTAAGGGAATAGAAAATTCCTTCCCGACTCCAATCAGGCAATCAGAATAACTCCCTGGATCAACGACCCCTCTCTAGTAGCTATAGCCTGTAATATTATTACACTCCAGAAATACATCCAGGCCCCTCTTGAGTTCCTTTATTGTACTCACCATCACCACCTCCTCAGGCAGAGAGTTCCATAGTCTCACTGCTCTTACCGTAAAGAATCCTCTTCTATGTTTGTGTACAAACCTTCTTTCCTCCATACGCAGAAGATGTCCCCTCGTCACAGTCACAGTCCTGGGGATAAATAGATGATGGGATAGATCTCTACACTGACCCCTGATATATTTATTCATATTAATTAGATCTCCCCTTAGTCGTCTTTTTTCTAAAGTGAATAACCCTAATTTTGATAATCTTTCAGGGTACTGTAGTTGCCCCATTCCAGTTATTACTTTAGTTGCCCTCCTCTGGACCTTCTTTAGCTCTGCTATGTCTGCCTTGTTTACAGGAGCCCAGAACTGTACACAGTACTCCATGTGTGGTCTGACTAGCGATTTGTAAAGTGGTAGGACTATGTTCTTATCACGGGCATCTATGCCCCTTCTGATGCAACCCATTATCTTATTGGCTTTAGCAGCAGCTGCCTGACACTGGTTTTTGCAGCTTAGTTTGCTGTTTACTAAAATTCCTAGATCCTTTTCCATGTCAGTGTTACCGAGTGTTTTATCATTTAGTATGTACGGGTGACTTGCATTATTCCTTCCCATGTGCATAACTTTACATTTGTCAGTGTTAAACCTCATCTGCCACTTATCTGCCCAAGCCTCCAATCTATCCAGATCCCTCTTTAGTAGTATACTGTCCTTTTCAGTGTAAATTACTTTACACAGTTTAGTGTCATCAGCGAAAATTGATACTTTACTATGCAAGCCTTCTACAAGATCATTTATAAATATATTGAAGAGAATAGGGCCCAATACTGACCCCTGAGGTACCCCACTAGTGACAGTGACCTCATCTGAGTATGTACCGTTAATAACCACCCTCTGTTTTCTATCATTGAGCCAGTTACTTACCCACATACAGACGTTTTCTCCCAGTCCGAGCATTCTCATTTTATATACTAACCTTTTATGTGGTACAGTGTCAAATGCTTTGGAAAAGTCCAGATATACAACATCTATTGATTCGCCGCTGTCACGTCTAGAACTTACCTCCTATAGAAACTGATTAAATTAGTTTGGCATGACCGATCCCTCACGAAGCCATGCTCATATGGCGTTATTTGCTTATTTCCGTTGAGATGTTCTAAGATAGCATCTCTCAGAAAACCCTCAAACAGTTTACCCACAACAGATGTTAAACTTACCGGCCTATAGTTTCCAGGCTCTGTTTTTGGACCCTTTTTGAATATTGGCACCACATTTGCCATGCGCCAATCCTGTGGGACATTCCCTGTCAGTATAGAGTCTGCAAATATCAGAAATAAGGGTCTGGCTATGACATTACTTAATCCCCTTAGGATACAGGGGTGTATGCCATCCGGTCCTGGCGATTTGTCTATTTTAATCTTTTTAAGTCGCTAATGTACTTCTTCCTGGGTCAGACAGGGCACTTTTAATGGGGAATTTATTTTTACATTCTGCATGTCATCTGACAGTTTATTTTCCTCAGTGAATACATTGGAGAAAAAAATATTTAACAGCTTTGCTTTCTCCTCGTCGCTCTCTGCGACTCCCCCCTCATTACTCTTTAAAGGGCCGACACCTTCAGATTTATACTTTTATTTGTTTTTTACATGTTTTATTTTTTTTCCTTATCATTTTTCAGTGCTTCCATGCTACCCTCCTGTTTTAGTGATTTATATGCTTTCTTTTTGTCATTTATTGCTTTTTTTTTTACAGTTCTATTTATCCACATTGGTTTCTTTTTGTTCCTTTTATTCCCATACGGTATGTACCTCTCACAATGAGTTTTTAGGATGTTTTTAAAGATATCCCATTTTGTGGCTGTATTTTTATTTTTCAGGACTTTGTCCCAGTTAGTTAGTCCTGTGTAGGTTAGATAGTGATATAGTGTAGCTGACAGGTTCCAGTGCAGGGTGTTAGGTAGTGTGATAGGAATTACTGTTTCTCTGTTGTCCATACATATATGCTACAGACATAGTGCTGTGATGTCACAACAATACTTAGAGCACCAATCAGTAATATCTACTCAGACCTGTGAAGTACTAATATTGTCTATGCCGTTCATCACTAATACACACATACAGTCGTGGCCAAAAGTTTTGAGAATGACACAAATATTAGTTTTCACAAAGTTTGCTGCTAAACTGCTTTTAGATCTTTGTTTCAGTTGTTTCTGTGATGTAGTGAAATATAATTACATGCACTTTATACGTTTCCAAGGCTTTTATCGAGAATTACATGACGATTATGCAAAGAGTCAGTATTTGCAGTGTTGGCCCTTCTTTTTCAGCACCTCTGAAATTCGACTGGGCATGCTCTCAATCAACTTCTGGGCCCATTCCTGACTGATAGCAACCCATTCTTTCATAATCACTTCTTGGAGTTTTTCAAAAATTAGTGGGTTTTTGTTTGTTCACCCGCCTCTTGAGGATTGACCACAAATTCTCAATGGGATTAAGATCTGGGGAGTTTCCAGGCATTGGACCCAAAATGTCAACGTTTTGGTCCCTGAGCCACTTAGTTATCACTTTTGCCTTATGGCACAGTTCTCCATCGTGCTGGAAAATGCATTGTTCTTCACCAAACTGTTGTTGGATTGTTGGAAGAAGTTGCTGTTGGAGGGTGTTTTGGTACCATTCTTTATTCATGGCTGTGTTTTTGGGCAAAATTGTGAGTGAAGAATGGATTGGTCACTCTTATATGGAAATACAGGATGTTTTATTTGGCATACATGTTGAACAATTGGATAAAAGAAACACCTTAAAATAGCAACAATTTAAAAAAATGCAATAAAAAATCTTCTGTAAACTATTCAGCACAGTGTCATATGCTTAATCTCTATCAAGATAACATAAATTCTATCATTGGTAGATTTCTTGCATGGGGAATAGCAACGTTAGAATAGGTACTGGTAGTGCCAGAAGCCTCTCTCTCTGTATATCTTACTGGACTTGTGTAGTCCTAGGTATGGTGAATTGTTTGTTTTGGTTGGAGAGACAAATTGGCACAAGCAGTAACTCTCTGGTTAAATAACAAATAGTACCAAATTCATAAGAATTACATCCAATATTCAATAAAAAAAAAAAAAAGTGTATTGCACCATTGGGTGAACCAGTCTCTGGGTACTGAGTCTTTTCTTATATCTACACAGACCTGTCCAGGCCTCTGTGTCAAAGAGAAAAGGACTCCAACTTTTTAGCAAACAGATGTTAAAGAATATCAACTTTCCAGCTATTGATTGTCCCGATATACTGGCAACCAGCTGGATTATAGCAAGGATCCTTCACTTAAGTAACCAATGTGATTTGTTTGTGTCAAACTTCTGTATCAAAAGTCGTGCTTCAGCCGCCACACACTGATACTATGTTACATCCGGCTGTTGGTTGTTATAATGGATACGAATCCAGGGCAGAATCTAGAAAAATCTCCGAATTTGGTAGCCTCTTATCGAGATGCCTAAATGCGGAATTAGAAATATTTAGGTATATCTAAAGTTGGGTGGTCCATGTGGGTGTCGATGTAGAGTTGTATGTCAGGCTGTTTTTTCCAGCACTACAACTCTCCCTCTACCCCACGCGTGCCCCCCATTTCATCCATCACATATAGATACCCAGAATAAATGAAAAGTACATGTATAGCTACCGCACAACAGAAGATTCAATATATAAAATATCCCTGGTGATCCCACTTACAATATAGGGATAATGGGAGAGAAAACGCACCAAATTCGAAAAAAAAACGCCATAAAACCTCATGTGCGTTTTTTAGCAAAATTAGTTTGGAAAAAAGGTTTTCAGTGGAGGGTACACTTTCCTTCCATATAAGGCTTGGGGAAACAGCCTTGAGTACACATGTAAAGATTTATTTATTGTTTTAAAGTGTATCTTATAAATTATATAGTATTAGTGAACTGAAACCACAGTGGATATGTGAAATATGAAACACTGGTACTGATTATGATAACCAATATAGGTAGATCAAATCCTGGATAGAAAATTATGAATGAAAAAAATCGCACCAGGATAGAAAAAACGCACCAAAAATAGGGGTGTAAATAACATTAAAAAAATCCCACATTGACCTTGAAGGATATAATTGCGGTTCCAGTCCGGATTTTGCCAAAGACCAATATCAGTATAAATTGTATTGATCCATGGAATGGGGGTATGTCACTGAGGAAGGGGAAGCGTCTCCCCGAAACGCGTCTGGCGTCAAACATCTTGGTGAGTGCACTACAAAGAAAAGGATTCCCTGGATTTAACAAAGACTGCAACACGTAATTCAGCAGCGCCAACAGAAAAAGGTCCATGATCCTCACATTGAATCAACCTCATCTGTGAGAGACACGTGGGAGGCGAACGGCTCCATAGCCGGGACGCCGGCAGATCTCACGGAGCAAGGGCTCGAAATAAAGTCTCGACCTATCGGACTGCGCAAGCAAAGGTTAGCCCACAGCAGTGGGTACAACAATAAGAGATACCTTGCCAAGCATTAATCAGACAAACTGTTTCAGCGACTCAAGCAAGCAGTTTGTACTGCAGTTATATACGAATCCATTATAACAACCAACAGCCGGATGTAACATAGTATCAGTGTGTGGCGGCTGAAGCGTGACTTTTGATACAGAAGTTTGACACAAACAAATCACATTGGTTACTTAAGTGAAGGATCCTTGCTGTAATCCAGCTGGTTGCCAGTATATCGGGACAATCAATAGCTGGAAAGTTGATATTCTTTAGCATCTGTTTGCTAAAAAGTTGGAGTCCTTTTCTCTTTAACACAGACGCCTGGACAGGTCTGTGTAGATATAAGAAAAGACTCAGTACCCAGAGACTGGTTCACCCAATGGTGCAATACACTTTTTTTTTTAAATTGAATATTGGATGTAATTCTTATGAATTTGGTACTATTTGTTATTTAACCAGATAGTTACTGCTTGTGCCAATTTGTCTCTCCAACCAAAACAAACAATTCACTACTATACCTAGGACTGCACAAGTCCAGGAAGATATACAGAGAGAGAGGCTTCTGGCACTACCAGTACCTATTCTAATGTTGCTATTCCCCATGCAAGGAATCTACCAATGATAGAATCTATGTTATCTTGATAGAGATTAAGCATATGACACTGTGCTGAATAGTTTACAGAAGATGTTATATTGCATTTTTTTTAAATTGTTGCTATTGTAAGGTGTTTCTTTTATCCAATTGTTCAACATGTATGCCAAATAAAACATCCTGTATTTCCATATAAGAGTGACCAATCCATTCTTTACTTATATATATCTGAAATTTTGAGGGGTGACTCAAACTTTGGATTGGAGCACCTATCCTGAGAAGAATAGGGGGTGAGCGGATCCCTTCTTTTTATAAAATTGTAAGTGAGTCCACTCCCTTGGATGAGAAGCAACCCCACACATGAATGGCCTCAGGATGATTTACTGTTGGCATGACACAGGACTGATGGTAGCGCTCACCTTTTCTTCTCCGGACAAGCCTTTTTCCTGATGCCCCAAACAATCGGAAAGAAGCTTCATCGGAGAATATGACTTTGCCCCAGTCCTCAGCAGTCCATTCACCATATTTTCTGCAGAAGATCAATCTGTCCCTGATGTTTTTTTTGGAGAGAAGTGGCTTCTTTGCTGCCCTTCTTGACACCAGGCCATCTTCCAAAAGTCTTCGCCTCATTGTGCATGCAGATGTGCTCACACCTGCCTGCTGCCATTCCTGAGCAAGCTCTGCACTGGTGGCACTCCGATCCCGCAGCTGAAACCTCTTTAGGAGACGATCCTGGCGCTTGCTAGACTTTTTTGGATGCCCTGAAGCCTTCTTAACAAGAATTGAACCTCTTTCCTTGAAGTTCTTGATGATTCTGAGGTGCTATCTTAGTAGCCACAATATCCTTGCCTGTAAAGCCATTTTTATGCAACGCAATGATGGCTGCACGCATTTCTTTGCAGGTCACCATGGTTAACAATGGAAGAACAATGATTTCAAGCATCACCCTCCTTTTAACAGGTCAAGTCTGCCATTTTAACCCAATCAGCCTGACATAATGATCTCCAGCCTTGTGCTCGTCAACATTCTCCCCTGAGTTAAAAAGACGATTACTAAAATGATCTCAGCAGGTCCTTTAATGACAGCAATGAAATGCAGTGGAAAGGTTTATTTGGGGACTGAGTTAATTTTCATGGCAAAGAAGGACTATGCAATTCATCTGATCACTCTTCATAAAATTCTGGAGTATATGCAAATTGCTATTATAAAAACTTAAGCAGCAACTTTTCCAATTTTCAATATTTATGTAATTCTCAAAACTAAAACTTTTGGTTACGACTGTACTCTCAGCTTTATATATTAGATATACTCGCCTCATCCATTTGCCCACGAAGAGGCTATCACGGTCATCTTGATTGAAGATACAGCGTGAAATCTTGTGACATCATCAGAGCTTACCCTATATTATGACATGATGATGTCATCACGTCACCATGCAAGATTTTGAGCAGTGTCTTCAATCAAGATGGTCTCGATGGCCTCTCCACAAGCAAATGTTGAGTATGTCCTCTTCAACCTGATTAACCCCTGAAAGGTCTTAATTGTAGCATAAAATGCCACGATCATAGATGAATGGGGCATCTGATGGGTTCAATGATGGGGGCAGCGTTGTCCCCCATCATTGTGCCTGCTACAAAAAAATGGAATGTGCTTCACAATTAAGATATTTTTTATTAAATTAATTTCTGTGTGAAATCCGGAAAAATAGACAAATCTAATTTTTCTGAACTTCACTAATCACTAGTCTTGAAGTATGATCTACTCTGGATCATCTGATTTCCATTGCTGCCCTAATTTACATGCAACTTTTTCGTAAAGACGTGCGACTTTTTTTTAAACCGCTTACTAAAGGATAAACTGCTACCGTCAAACTACCTTTATCACAGTATTAAAAGACCATTAATAAAAGTGACTTTGGACATATGTAAAAGCAGAGTAAGATGTAAGTGTAATGATAAATCTGACCCTATGTCTGTATCTGTCCTCTCAAAAAGGGAAACTCCAGAGCCAATGGTCTGTAGGAGAGACAATCCTCGTACAGATAAGCTCTCCAAAATTGACTCTCCCATGTTGCTGTCTCTCAGAGGGATCTATTTTGACAATAAACATCCTATAACAGGCATTGGTGAACCAATACTACATGCATACCCTGCCCCGGGGAAGTCCTTGGTGGTGATATCTGTCAGTGGGATGGCTCTTCTTGAATCCATCCAGTACATAACCATTCCCATGGAACTTCAATTGGGTGCACTTAACGCTGAGATTTAGTTTTTTTTTGCCTGCTGTATTTCTACCAGCCCTCTTCTTCTTAGACAGCCCTGGTTTCATCTGTACTATCCTAGACTAGCTCTCAGGGGAGATTCTACTTCTGAGTTGTTGTTGCTACTCTCAATGCTTGACATCAGTACATCCAGACTTGACCTGTTCCTAAGAATCTATTGTGGTTATCTCTGGCTATGCCTGATGAAGTGATGTTTTCTACAAAAACTAGGCTGAAACCTTGCCGTCTCATTGTCCATACGACTGCTTTATTGACCTGATTTCTATGACTACTCCTCAGCATGGCCATGTATACCTGTTGTCCCTGCCGGAGACCCAGGCCATGTCAGAGCAATTTAAAAAAGACTCTGGATAGGAGTTACATCTGGAAATCCTCTTCCCCTGCAGGAGACAGATTCTTCTTTGTTTAAAAGGTGGGCGGACGGGTCTCTCCGACTATTGTGGCCTAAGAAAATTACAGTAAAAAAACAAGTATCTTCTGCCACTGATTCTTGAACTTTTAATAAGCAGGATCTTAAAGGAGCCTACAGTCTGACCTGAATAATAGAGGGTAACGAGTGTAAGGCCACGTTTAATACTCTTGGTTGTTACTATGAGTACCTAGCCATGCCTTTTGGACTAAGTAATGCTACTGTGGTTTTAAGAAATGTGTAAATAACATCTTCCAGTATCTCCTGTATGCCTGTATAGTGGTCTACTTGGATGACATCCTAGTCATCTCGTCTGATGTGTCCACTCACCAGAAACATGTCCTCATCATACTCCAAAACATGAGAGAGAACAGACTTTACAGCAAGTTCAAAAAGTGGGACTTTGAGAAATATCCCCTGCCTTTTCTGAGCTCCATTATGTTAGACTATGGCTTACAGATAGATCTCAAGATGTTGACCACTGTTTTAGATTGGCCTCACCCTACTGGTCGGGATGCAATCAAGCGATTCCTGGGCTTCACTAATTACTACAAATAGTTTATTCCACATTTTTCACCTGGATGTATTTGTTTCATCATTTCTGTGAGCTGCAGATTCAATTTCAGATATCACAAATCAAATTAACAAAAGCTGTGTAGTCGCAAAGATTTTCCAACAGACTCAATGCAAAGGGGCTTTCACAAAACAGGTGCAAATATGTTTCCTCTGTGAATGGGCACCTGGAGCAGTAGTGGGCTATTAAAAGTTTGCAGATAGTGTTGAGCTAGCATGCTCAGCCGAACAGCAGTTTGGCTCGAGCATCGCTATGCTTGGCACGATTCAGAAGAGAGGGTGTCTGGTTCACAGAAAAAGGTTAGAAATTGATGGAAACACCACCAAAATGGTTTGGAAACAGCATGGGGAGGATCTGTCTGTATCTGTCTCATGGATAGATTGTTGGTTTGCACATACTCGTCTTTTGGCAAATAGCCTTTGTGTGGTTGTCTATTTTTTGTTATAGGTAATAGAAGTCCAAGATGCATCCAGATGTCCTCCCCATGTTGTTTCCAAACTATTTTAGTGGGGTTTCCATCAATGTATAACTTTTTTATGTGAACCAGACACACTCTCCTCTTCAGAGCAGGGGGTACCTGGTTTAAAGCTCGTGTTCTCCCATTGACTTCCTTTGTGCTCAATCAACACTATTTGAAGACATGGTCAAAGTGTTTGGATGTCCACACTCATTCAATAACTGTTGGCAGAACGATCAGCTATCACTCATGCCTTTATTTCAGCTCCCACATACATATTCGGCTCAGCTGAATGTGTATTTAATGGGGAGAGGGGAGAAAGCTGCTGCAAAGGATTGGGCAAAAATATTCACTTTGCATGATCCTTTTCTCCCCTGACATCATATGTCGAGGAAGATTTAGGAGCTCCTAATACTCAGTAAATTGTTGCCTAAACCAACTGAGAATACCGAGTGTAGCCAAAAATGCACTAATGTGTATGGGGGCCTATAAAAAAATTATAAAATTTAAAAATTAAGGATGCTTTCTTTCCCTTTCTAATTGGGCCAAACACAAAAATGAGCATTTCTAGGTAACAAGTAGAATTAGAAAATGTTTATTATACAGTAGATAGATCTACACCCAGGCAACGGCAGGTATATAAGCTAGTTAAATAAATGTTTTACATAAAAACATGTTTATTATTGTAGTAACATTACATATCTTGCCTTATTTTTTTCTATGTACTGTAACATTCATCATTGTTCTCTATATCATAGATCAGCCAATGTAATTCAGTGGGCATAAACAGATAGGAGATTGAAGTTCACCTTGTGTTCTTGTCTTATTGATCATTTTTTTTATTAAATCAAAAACAGAGAAAATGTTATCAAAGTTCAGCTCAATAATTACTAATAGTGTTTTATTTCCTGTTATTTTGGCCCTAAAGCATGTTATTGGGAAACCTAGAAAGACTATTATTATTACTAGCTGGTTAATTCACAAAGCAATAGCAAACTGCAGTACTATATACCGCAGTCTTCCATTCTGATTTTGTCTTTATTTGCAATACTAAACTAATAAAAATACAATTTAACTACACATACAGGTTTTTACGGCCATCACTGAGGGGCCTTAGGCTGGGCTTCTGCCTTTTCATTATGGCCTGGTCTAAGTGCTGCATGGGTTCCCTGTGCAGCAGAGAGCAGTGGCTTGGCTGCTCTAATAGCCCTGACCAGCAGAAGTTCCAATACGGGCTGTTTAACCCCTTAAATGCAGCAGACAATGGCGCATGCCGCATATAAGCGGTGACAGAGGGAGCAGACTTCCATTGGCACCCCGAAAATGTGATCGCAAGGTGCTTATGTGTTTATAGGCTGGCTGGGAGCTGGTGTAGGCTCCAAGCCTGCCTTGAGTGTTCACAAGCAGGCTGCGCCTCTCTGGCGCAGATGCTGGTCAATGTCAGTATAGCACTTACAATAAAATGCAATACACTATAGGGATAGTGTGCATTGTATTTTAAAAGCAATCAAAAGAATGCCTGTTATAGGCTCCTTGCTGGACTGTTAAGTGGTTAAAAACAAATAAAACAAAAATGTATTTAAAAAATCTCAATAAAAAAGACGATTTTTTAGCATTGAAAATACGCTTTTCAATTAAAAAAAATTAAAAAATAAAATCCTCCCCATGTGCACTACATAAATATCATGTAAATTATTCCCTACAGTCAACAGTCAACGCAAAAAAAAAAAAGCCATAATTGCTCATTTACTTTAGTAGCCACTGAAAAGACTTAATAAAAAGCGATACAAAAGTATCATTTACCCTGAAATGATGCCAATAAAAAGTACAAGTAGTTTAAAAAAAATCAAGCACTCATACATCTCCATAGAAAGATAAATAAAAAAGTTATGGGTCTTGGGATGCAGCAATCCAAAAAGGGTTTTATTGCACAAAAGTATTAAAACGTAAAAAAAACTGGAGGAAGTTTATCAAACTGTAAGTGTAAAGTAGAACTGGCTTAGTTGCCCATAGCAACCAATCAGATTCCATCTTTCATTTTTCACATCTGATTGGTTTCTATTGGCAACTAAGCCATTCTACTTTTCACCAGCTTGATAAATCTCTCAATATGTTTTTGGTATTGCTGTAATCGTACTGACACAGAGAATAAAGCTATTATTGTCTTATTTATGCCCAAAAATAACTGCTGCAAAACTCATAATGTAAAAACTTAGTGCAGTTTGTTTTTTTCACATCTCCCTCCTAGAAAGAGTTAATAAAAAGGTAATAAAAAAGTTAAGTGCACCCCAAAATAGCGCCATTAAAAACTACAACTTGTCCCGCAAAAAAGTCCTCATACAGCTACAAAGACAGTAAAATAAAAAAGATGATGAAAAAAAGAAGAAAAATACTGGATCACTAAGGCTCAAAACAGGCTGGTCACTAAGGGGTTAAACTGAAGCATGTTATAATTTTATGTTGCTGATTTTTTATGCATAGTGTAATTTGGATGTTTAGCTCTTTCATAAGGACTTAGGGGGTCATTTACAAACTGATATACACCGCAATCTGTGACTTTTCCCCACTCACGCCACGTCTAAAAGAGGGGGTGTGGCGTGGACAAGGAAGGATAAGCAGTGGGTGCAATGACAGGGAGTGACGATTGCACTGCTGACAGTCATTGTACCTCTCAAATACTGCATTTATTGCTGATCAGGCATTTGATAGCAATATTACAGTGTAAAATAAAAAAATAAAGATGACATCATACTTACCACATCTATTTGCTAGCGACGGGCCGGCCACCACCATCTTGATTGAAGATCTGGCACGAAATCTAGCATACTGACATTATCACACCACCCGGCATGGTGACATCATATGTCAATACCCACAGGATTTTGTGCAAGATCTTTAATCCAGATGGTAGCCGACCGTTCACAGGCAAATTAATGAGGTAAGTATGATTTTTAAATTTTTTTTTTTTTATACCATTTCAGGGAAAATCGATTCGCAACCACGAAGCACAAGCAAATTTGGCTTTATGGTGAATCGAATTTTCCCGGAAATTCAGAGCAAAGTCCACTTCTTGGACTTCGATTCGCTCAACTCTACTTATCAACCCAAATTTAACAATTTTTTGACAGATAATATCTTACTATTTTGTCATCTAGATTTCCAAAGGACATGTTTTGTATTATCATATTCCTCAGTATCAAGGTACATACAGTGCTTTGAAAAAGTATCCATATCCCTTGAGCTTTTTTTGCTCCCATAAACTCTGTGTATATGTGAAGTGGAAAAAAATATAAACATGGTTTTTAAAATTTTTAATAAATAGAAAATATATCTGAAAAGTGTGGAGTACATTTTTATTCAGCCCCCTGTATTCTGATACCCCTAAATAAAATCCAGTGTGAGCAACTGATTTGAGAAGTCACCTAATTACTAAATAGAGTTCACTTGTGTGTAATTTACTGTATTCTCAGTATAACTACAGCTGTTCTGTGAAGGCCTTAGGCCCCTTTCAGACAAGCGAGTGCCACGCTACGGACTTGCAGCGCAGCACCTATCCTAAACTTCCACCACTGCCCAGGTCGCATAGCATTATATTGATTTATTATGCTATGTAACCCTTCAGCAGGGACGGAGAAAAGGGCCTTAGAGGTTTGGTAGAGAACATTAGTAATCAAACATCATCAAGAAAACCAAGGAACACACCATACAGGTTATGGAGAAATGTAAAGCACGGTTAGTTTATAAAAAAAATCACAAGCTCTGATCATCTCATGGAGCACTGTTCAATCCATCATCCAAAAATTGAAGGAGTATAACATAACTGCAAACTAGTGATGATCGAGCACCAAAGTATTTGGGTGTTCGAGTGTTCGGCCCGAACGCATTGCTATATTTGTGTGCTCGGCCGAGCACCCTAGTATAATGGAAGTCAATGGGAGACAACGAGGCACCCCCTGCTCTGAAGAGGGGAGGGTGTCTGGTCCATTGGAAAAGGTCAGAGAGTGACAGAAACACCACCGAAATGGATCGGAAACACCATGGGAACGATGTCTGGATGCATCTTGGACTCGCAGGTCGCTGCTGGGAATCATGTTGTCCGAGTTGTACGCGACTGACAAAAAATCTGGAAAAATTGTTAGGAAAAATTATTTCCAGTATATTAATTTGTATATAAAGTGCAAGTGCTGCAAAAAATTACAAGCAAGAAGCAGTCCAAAACAGTCTGTATATCACATTAAGGAGAGCCTCAATTCACATTGTGGTACAATTGTTCAGGTAGTGGGACTCCTACACTCATAAAGCCTATGCACTAAGTGAAAGGGCTGCCAAAAATTACAAGGAACCGTCACTTCAAAACACCCTATGTTTTACTTAAAGGAGGGCATCATACACACTAGTGTTGATCACGAATATTCAAATTGCGAATTGTTATTGCGAATAACGGCAATTTGAGAATCTGTGAATATTTAGAATATAGTGATATATATTCGCAATTTCAAATATTTGAGATTTTTTTTTTTTATCAGAACACATGATTCCTTCCTGCTTCTAGCTTGTGGGCCAATGAGAAGGCTGCAATATCTTTGACTTTAGGAGTAATGTTGATCGCAAATTTTCGTAATGCGAATTTTCGCAATGCTGATTTTTATCGCAAATTTTTCAATTGCCAATTTCCGCATTTAATAAAATTATGACTTGAGATAACGAATTCTCGAATTCCAAATATATGGCGTATATTGGTGCAAATATTTGCGAAATATCACCAATTTGATTATTGCCCTTGCCGCTCATCACTAATACACACCATTGAAAAATTATAATTGATGGCCTGCTAGTGACCCTCAAAAACTTTTGGAGCAAGGGCCTGCTGATCTGACCATCTAAAACCTTAGGAGCGTGGGCCTGCTGCCGCATTGGTGACTCTAGATAACCTCTGGGCGATTGCACGTCCCTGTGACGGCGACGATCCATTTGGATGTCTGCCTTATCAACTTTTGATGTTCTTTTCTGCACCTACCATGATGATCACGGGTAACAGGGAATCAGGGTTCAACACCGGAGAGGGAGCTTGAGAAAGGGATACCGCATCCAAGTGAGCTCAATGGCTGAAATCGGATTGGCTGTTGTTGCCTTGCCAATTTTTTTTTCCTAATTGTGAACCACCCAGAGAGGGTGGGTCCAGTTATTAAAGCACAAGATTCCAAGAATAGCAGAAGCTGCGCGTCAATTACCCACTCTTGACTCGGTGAGGTAGTGATGATAATAACAATACAGCACTCCTAAGTGGCCCTGTTATTAGGGGTGAGGGCCTGCTGGTGAGCTGATATTTAAAACATTATATGCGAGTGCCTGCTGGTGAGCTGACACTCTAAAACATTAGGGGTTAGGGCCTGCTGGTGAGCTGACGCTCTAAAACATTATATGCAAGTGCCTGCTGGTGAGCTGATGCTCTAAAACATTATATGCGAGTGCCTGCTGGTGAGCTGACGCTCTAAAACATTATATGCAAGTGCCTGCTGGTTAGCTGATGCTCTAAAACATTATATGCTAGTGCCTGCAGGTGAGCAGACGCTGTAAAACATTATATGTGAGTGCCGGCAGGTGAGCTGACGCTCTAAAACATTATATGCAAGTGGCATGCTGTTCAGCTGACCCTATAAAAAAAAATTTAGTTGAGGGCCTGCAGTTGAGCTGACCCTATTAAAAAAATAGAATATATACAATTTGGATAAGGAGGAGGAGGAGGAGGAGGAGAAAACAATATTCAACCATATACTCTTTTTTGTGGTGGAAGAGGTGCATGGGAATACACTACAGTACATTTAGTACATTAAAAATGATAGATTGAAATTGCCTTTATGTTCATCATCAGCAGAGTCAACCTGTCAGCATTGCCAGTGGACAAGCAGATACGCTTATCTGTTATAATGCCACCAGCAGCACTAAATACATGCTCAGACAAAACGCTGGTGGCAGGGCAGCCCAGCACCTCCAAGGCGTAGAGCGCAATTTTGTGCCACGTGTCCATCTTAGACACCCAGTAGTTGTTAGGCACTGAGGGAACATTTAGGATGCTGAGAGAGTCTGCTATGTATTCCTTCACCATCTTCCAAAACTTTCCCCACCTTGCACCACTAGGCCGCACTTCAGGGTGAGGCTGCTGGCAGGGTGTCAAGAAAGTGCTCATGCCTTGGAGAGTGTTGGCCTGCCTTTGTTGGAACTGCTGTGTGTTCCCCTTTTCTCTCTTCCTCGGTTGCCTAAGGAAGTATATACTCTGACGGCCACGTTGTCAGATGAAAAATTTTGGAGCAATCTCTCAACAAGAAACTTCTGGTATTGCACCGTTTTACTCATCGTCTCCACCACAGAAATGAGAGATGAGAAGTTCTCTTTGTAGCAGAGGTTGAGAAGGGTGTAATCCGTGTTGTCTAAAATGCGTATAATGCAAGGGTCGCTGGAAAGGGAGCCTAACATAAAATTAGCCATGTGTGCCAGAGTGCCAACAAACAAGACGTTGATGTCGACATCAGGATGACTCTCCATCTCCTCATCTTCCTCCTCCTCTTCTGCCCATCCACGCAGAACAGATGGAATTAAATTTCCATGGGTACTACCCTCTGGAGCAGAGGCAACTGTCTCCAGCTTCTCCTCCTCCTCTTTATGGTCCAATTCGTGCTGAGAAGAAAAACTGAGGGTGGGCTGGCTATCACCCTGTGTAATGTCCTCCCTCATTTCCTCATCTGCCACATTCAGAGCATTGTCCTTAATTGTGAGCAGCGTTTTGTAGACACAGCAGTGGGATGGTGATGCTTATAATAGCGTTATCGCCACTAACCATCTGTGTGGATTCATCCAAGTTTTTTAAAACCTCACAGAGGTCTGACATAAATGCCCACTCTTCATTTGTAATTAGTGGCAGTTGACTCGAAAGGCGACGACCATGTTGGAGCTAGTGTTCCACAACTGCCCTCTGCTGCTCACAAAGCCTGGCCAACATATGGAATGTAGAGTTCCAGCACGTGCTCATGTCGCACAACAGTCGGTGAGCTGGAAGCCGCAAGTGCTGCTGCAGCCTTGACAGACGGCTGAAGCTGTGGACGACTTGCGGAAATGGGCACACACGCGACGTGCCTTCACTAGTAGCTCTGGGAAATTGGGGTAGGTTTTGATAAATCACTCAATCACTAAGTTTAAGACGTGGACTAGGCATGGGATGTGTGTCAGGTTGCCAAGCTCCAACGCCGCCACCAAGTTACTGCCGTTGTCAGACACAACCATGTCTGGGTATAGGTTGAGTGGCGAGAGACACAGCTCGGTCTGGTCCCTTATACCCTGCCACAGCTCTGAGGCGGTGTGCTGTTTGTCCCCTAAGCAGATCATTTTCAGCACGGCCTGTTGACACTTACCCACAGCAGTCTGACTGCTGCTGGAGGTGGAAGTGGAAGAGGAGGTGGCTGAGGAGGAGAAGTGGAGGTTGGAGCCACTAACATAGCTGCGGAGACTCTGATGGACGTAGGGCCCGCAATCCTGGGCATGGGTAGCACCTGTGCCATCCCAGGGTACGACTCATTCCTGGCCTCCAGTGTGCGGTCAAGGAAATGTAGGGTCCCTGGCCACCAGCACTTTTCCATGTGTCCATGGTTAAGTGGACCTTCTCAGTAACTGCGTTGGACCTTAAAATTTCTCTCCCTGCACTATCTGTTTCTTCCTCAGCATGGATGTCCCTGAGACTGATCTATTTAGCGCAGGTAAAAATATATTGCTGCTCTAAAACACACACACACACACAGTAGTCCTTAAAAGGACTTTTGGTCTTTGAAAAGCTTTCTGCGAATAATAACTGAGAATTTTGCTTCCTACACTGCATTTCCCTTCCTACTCTCCGCTCTTCCTGACTATGACTGATCCAAGCATGTGTCATCGGGTGCTATATAGCACCCGATGACACGTTCCAGCCAGCCAATCACTGTAATGCCAGCAGCCAACATGGCTACTGGCATTACAGTAATGACAGTACTTACCTACACATTTATTGGCTGCTTAGCAGCCGCAAAACGTGCAGGGAGGAGACTCGAGCATGATGCTCGAGCACATGCGGTACTCGGCCGAGTACCACCATGTGCTGAGCATAGCGATGCTCGAGCCGAACCGATATTCAGCCGAGCATGTTCGCTCCTCACTACTGCAAACTAAACTAGACATGGTGTCCACCTAAACGGACAGCCCAGGCAAGAACAGCACTAATAAGAGAAGCAGCCAAGAGGTCCGTGGTCACGCTGGAGGATCTGCAGAGATCCACAGCTCGGGTTGGAGAATCTGTCCACAGGACAAGTACTCCACAAATCTGCCCTTTATAGAAGAGTGGCAGGAAGAAAGTCACTTTTTAAAAGCAAGCCCTAAGAAGTCCCATTTTTCAGTTTGCCACAAGCCATTTAGGGGGTACAGCAAATATTTGGAAAAAGGTACTCTGGTCAGGTTAGACCATAGTTGAACCTTTTGGTCTAAATGCAAAATTCATCCTCTCTACCATGAAACATTTGGTGGCAACAGCATGCTGTGGGCAGGCATTTCTTCAACAGGGACAGAGAAGCTGGCCAAGTTGATGAAAAAATGGATGGCGCTAAACACAGGAAAATTCTAAAGGAAAACCTGGTAGAGGCTGCAAAAGACTATAGACTGGGCAGGAGGTTCACCTTCCAGTAGGACAACAACCCTAAACCTACAGACAGAGCTACAATGGAATGGTTTAGATCAAAGCATATTATTTGTGAATAGCCCAGTCAAAGTCCAGACCTAAATCCAATTGAAAATCTGCGGCAAGACTTGAAAATTGCTGTTCATAGACGTTCTCCATTCAATCTGAACGAGCTTGAGCTATTTTGCTAAGAAGAATGGGCGAAAATTTCTCTAAATGTACAAAGCTGTTAAAGACATACTCCAAAAGACTTGCAGCTGTATTTACAGTGAAAGGTGGTCCTACAAAGTATGGACTCGGGGCTAAATACAAATGCAGAAGCTTAGGAAAACTTTGATTTGCAAGTAATCGAAATTTTATGATGCTTCATGGTAACTAATCAGATTTTCCTAAAAAGGTGGCTTCACGTGTTACAAAGTAAAACTAAGTGTAGAGGAGACAAGCCTGGAAACGCAAGATCACACATAATGCTGTGCAACCAGCCAATCCGCAGATAGCCATCCCCTGTGATGTCACACCCCTATAAAACCGTCATCCTGTGTGGTCTCCACCATTGTCCTGCAAGCTAAGCATAGAGAGAGACAAGGCAACCACTCATGTGCCATGGACAGTGTTTGTGAGAGGGAGGCTGCAGGGAGGCTTATTCTTCATCAGTTTTATTTATTTATTTCCACATTTACATATTCCTATATCAGCCATAAACTAAGATATGTAATTCAATACCAATAAAATGGAAGCCTTTATTATTCCACTGCCAGCGTGCCAACCAATGCCATTCAGTCCTCACCCCTTATGGTGACCATCCTCATCTTTTGCTGGCTTTACTTCTTCCAAGTCAACTTTCAAAGTCTCCATGTCCTAAAACAGTCATCAAGGAGATGCTGAATGTTCCTGATGACATATTTTCATTGATAATAGATGATGTGGAAAAAGAGTAAAAGCAGATGGTAGAAGAAGGGCTCCCACCCATAGAAACATAGAATGTGTCGGCAGATAACTATTTGGCCCATCTAGTCTGCCCAATATACTGAATACTATGAATAGCCCTTGGCCCTATCTTATATGAAGGATTGCCTTATGCCTATCCCATGCATGCTTAAATTCCTTCACTGTATTTGCAGCTACCACTTGTGCAGGAAAGCTATTCCATGCATCCACTACTCTCTCAGTAAAGTAATACTTCCTGATATTACTTTTAAATCTTTGCCCCTCTAATTTAAAACTATGTCCTCTTGTAGCAGTTTTTCTTCTTTTAAATATTCTCTCCTCTTTTACCTTGTTGATTCCCTTTATGTATTTAAAAGTTTCTATCATATCCCCTCTGTCTCGTCTTTCTTCCAAGCTATACATGTTAAGGTCCTTTAATCTTTCCTGGTAAGTTTTATCCTGCAATCCATGTAATAGTTTAGTAGCTATTCTCTGAACTCTCTCCAAAGTATCAATATCCTTCTGGAGATATGGTCTCCAGTACTGTGCACAATACTCCAAATGAGGTCTCACTAGTGCTCTGTAGAGCTACATGAGCACCTCCCTCTTTCTACTGGTAATGCCTCTCCCTATAAACCCAAGCACTCTGCTAGCATTTCCTGCTGCTCTATGACATTGTCTGCCTACCTTTAAGTCTACTGAAATAATGACCCCTAAATCCCTTTCCTCAGATACTGAGGTTAGGACTGTATCACTGATTTTATATTCTGCTCTTGGGTTTTTATACCCCAGGTGCATTATCTTGCACTTATCAACATTAAATTTTAGTTGCCAGATTTTTGACCATTCCTCCTAAATCCTTTTCCATTTGGTGTATCCCTCCAGGAACATCAACCCTGTTACAAATATTTGTGTCATCAGCAAAAAGACACACCTTACCATCGAGGCCTTCTGCAATTTTGCTGATAAAGATATTAAACAATAAGGGTCCCAGAACAGATCCCTGAGGTACCCCACTGGTAATAAGACCATGATCTGAATATACTTCATTGATTACAACCCTCTGTTGTCTGTCCCTCAGCCACTGCCTAATCCATTCAACAATATGGGAGTCCACGCACAAAGACTGCAATTTATTGATAAGACTTCTATGTGGGACAGTATCAAAAGCCTTACTAAAGTCCAGATAAGCGATGTCTACTGCACCTCCGCCATCTATTATTTTAGTCACCCAATCAAAAAAAATCAATAAGATTAGTTTGACATGATCTCCCTGAAGTAAACCCATGCTGGTTCTCATCTTTCAATCCATGGGATTTTAGATGTTCCACAATCTAAAATTAAGTATGGTTAGCATAAATTTTCCCACTATTGATGTCGGACTTACTGGCCTATAATTGCCCGATTCCTCCCTACTACCTTTCTTGTGAATGGGCACAACATTTGCTAATTTCAAATCTTCTGGGACAACTCCTGTTGCCGTTGATTAGTTAAATAAATCTGTTAATGGTTTTGCTAGTTCGCCACTGAGCTCTTTTAATAGCTTTGGGTGTATCCCATCAGGCCCCTGTGACTTATTTATATTAATTTTAAACAGCTGACTTAGAACCTCTTTCCCTGTAAAGACACATGCTTTAAAAGATTCATTAGTCTTCTTTCCTAACTGAGGTCCTTTTTCTTCATTTTCCTTTGTAAAATCTGAACAGAAGTATTCATTGAGGCAGTCAGCTAGTTCTTTATCTTCTTGCATAAACCTACCTTCTTTTGTTTTTAATTTGATAATTCCTTGTTTTAGTTTCCTTTTTTCATTTATGTATCTGAAGAATGTCTTATCGCCCTTTTTCATTGACTGAGCTAATTTATTTTCTGCCTGTGCTTTAGAAGCTCTTATAACTTGTTTGGCCTCTCTCTGCCTAATCTTATAAATTTGCCTGTCATCCTCATTGTTGTTTTTTTTTATAATTACTAAATGCTATCATTTTATTTTTAATGATTTTGGCCACTTCTGCTGAGTACCACAGTGTTCCAATCTGATAGGGACTCGTATACCACTAATCTAATTTTAGAAAAGTCAGTTTTTCGAAAATCTAAAACTTTTGTTTTTGTGTGGTGTGAATCAGTCACTGTACTTATAGTAAACCACACTGACTGGTGATCACTAGATCCCAAGCTTTCCCCTACAGTAATATCAGGTAACAAATTCCTATTTGTGAATACTTAATCTAAAATGGCCTCCTTCCGGGTTGGCTCAACTACTTGCTGTAGAGATAATACCAGTAGGGAATTTAGAATATCTGTACTCCTGGCGGAACTAGCTATTTTGGTTTTCCAATTTACATCAGGAAGATTAAAGTTTCCCATAATGATAACTTCCCCCTTCAATGTCATTTTAGCTATTTCCTCAACTAGTAGATCATCTAATTATTTGACTTGGCTAGTTGGCCTATATATCACACCTACACGAGTTACCCTATGATTATCAAGCTGCAAGGTAACCCAAACTGACTCTAAATTGGTCTCGCTAACTTTTATCAAATTAGATTTCATGCTATCTTTCACATACAGGGCCACCCCTCCCCCTTCATGCCTTATCTGTCTTTCCTTTATAGAGAGAACTCTGGTATTGTTATGTCCCAGTCATTACTTCCATTGAACCACGTCTCAGTAACAGCCACTAAGTCTATATTCTCAGATGTCATTATAGCCTCAAGTTCATTGATCTTATTCCCTAAACTGCGAGCATTTGTAGACAAGAATCCGAGCTGTTCATTTCTTAACCTTTGTGCTACTGGCATCTTCTGGCATTGTTCCCAACAACAAATTTAACACCTTAATCACTTATGCTCATTTGCAATCAGACAATAGTGATAACCTGTCTAACAAATTCCTCACCTGTTTTGAAACACAGTGTCTGAGTATCCACCAGAAACACCGCTGAAGTTCTGTTGTTTTGAAACACAGTGTTTGAGTATCCACCAGATCAACTGCTGAAGTTCTGCTACAGTTGAAAAGGTCTGAGTTAGTCTAAGTTAGTCTCCTGAATATCTTCAATGCACTTATAAAAATCAGCACTTGGAAAAAGCAGCAAGGGCATGAGAGAGCTGGGATTGGTGAAGTGAGTATGCCAGAGCTTATTAATATTTTGTGTTTATTGTCAAATAGCCTGCAGGAGATTGCAGGTCAGAACAGCAAAAATTAGCAGATTGTGGCTCCACCTAACCAGCCAAACCCTATACCAGCAACAGCCTCTGTTTTAAAGCGCATTAAAGATGCTGTGCAGCCATTAATTATGAAGACCGACTATACAGCGTGGTCTTCATTATTACATGAAAGGCAGCTGTGGGCTAATTGGCTATGCGGTTCTTCGCCACAGCATTGATGAAATCCGTCCGCAGTATGGCCGCTCCTTGTGGCCATACCTTAAGGCAGAATGGCCTGAGTATACCTGATTTATAGCGCTTCTTGACAAATTCACTTGGAACTAATCAAATTTCTTGGCGAATTTGATAACTTCACTCATCTCTATATCTCACGTAAAATTTCAATAAAATACATTTAAGTTTGTGGTTTTAACCTGAAAAAATGTAGAAAAGTCCAAGAAGTATGAATACTTTTTTAAGGGAAAGAGCTTCCAATTGCCTCCTCATTTACATCACAAAATATTTCTGAATATTTAAGAATACATTTTAATAGATAATATTTTACTGAGTAATAAGTGTTACGTTTTAATGCTCTAATTCACTGAGGCACATACAAATAAATGCAGCTTAAAGATAGAGGGCATTTTGTAGTCACAATCAACTGGAAAATTACTCATTTTGTCTTATTTTACTTACAATAAACAAATAGACCGTCTTGCTATAATTACTGTATTTTCTAAAGTTGACATTTCATAGTGTGACATTTCTACTTGGAGGTATCAAGTTTAGTTGATTACTATTTGTTTATTGTGCCCTAAAACCTACAATCATAACTCAAATGAAAGGATTGCAATTAGATCTATCGGTTGTGAGCTTTAACATTATGACCCACTGGAAAGTGCAAAGTATTATGTATTGCTAATGCATACTTGCAGCTGGCATAATAATGTGGGCTCATGTGACATGCATTGAAATCTGCCACTATTCTCTTTTTTATTCAAAATTGACCAGTGTTTACATTTAAGTTGAATATTGTGTAGATAGATAGATAGTAGATAAAGAGAAATCTTCCTTTACAAAAAAATACATAATTTTTCAACATATTCTCCCTATTTTTCAATACACTTTGTCCATCTGTCATCAAGCTTTCCTATTACCTCAATAAAAAAATATTTTAGGCTTGTCTGCAAGCCACAAATGAACCGCTGTCTTCGCCTGTTCATCAGGCGTGAATCTTTATCCTCATAGGGTGACACAATCCACTGGCACTCGTCTATCCAACAGAATCAGTTCAATGTTGTCATCAGTCGTGGACGTGCACTGGTGTCTAGTTCCTTCTTCATGGCTTACACTTCTACGATATTCCTTGAACTTTTCCATCCATTCATGCAGACTTCTTCATGACAAAACACTTTCTCCATACTAGTGTCTTCAATAAATACCAGGACCAGAAACACCACCAGTTCACAAAAAAGAAAAACAGTCACTGCATGCTTCTCTTCTTTTGTGCAGATTATAGTCAATCATAACTTGCACAGCAGTGACTAGGGAGAATACAGTATTTGAAAAAAAATATGTATTTGTCTTTTCTCAAAGTTGAATAAAATAAAGAGTGTGTATCATTTTTGACTCACCCTTGTAGATAAAATTACTAATGCAGCATCTCAATAATTTAAGAAAATTTAAAGGGTGTTAGCTATAGGAGGTGTAGAGCAAAGTTGACAACTGTCCAGAAATTTATGGACAGTCCATAAAAATTGTTGACTTTTCTCCTGTGTCAGTGAAAAAAAATAGACGTGTCCGTGATTTTTTCCACTCAGATGGTACATTGCTTTTCTTAATAGTTTTCTTAATAATTTGACAGGCGTTTGCTACTCACCATTCATTGTCCATGTGGTAGACTGTTCAAAACTATGCAGGAGAAGCAAAGCATCCTGCCTTGCCTCTGAGGCTCTTATTTTCAATACAAAAGCTAGTACTGTAGGATCATATTACATCCCTTAATAAAATCATCATAATCAATGGAAAGTTTTATTTTTGCAACACATTGTATTTTTTTTATTTACCTTTTATTTTCCTTAAGTATATGTCTAAATGGTAACCTACAAACACACCTTATGTAGCCTGATCTTGTAGTCATATGTCTATACATATGCCCCCTACTTCTTGCTGACTAAAACATATGTTTAGCTGTCTAGAAGCTGTGAAGTTGTCCTGCAGCCTGATTTCTACAAATCACATACATTTCTTCAACAAAGCTGCCAAGTAAATATGAGGGAATCAATTCTTAACTAATCAGATTCAATGCAAATCTAGTAAAAATTTGAGGTGGATTCAAAATAGAATTTTTGGTGATTCAAGCAAATATTGTAGCGAGAAAGAGCATATGGGAGGGAAAGGGCGAAATAAACAAAAGTTTTAAAAAAGTGAGACTCAGGAGAGAAAATAATATAAGTCCTGGGTGATCTCAGAGTGCCATACATAAATTTTCCAGCCAATTGGAGCATTTTTAATTCTTGTAAAATCAATTCGGACCCAAATTGAACCTGAATCAAATTTTGAGTTATTTGCTCATCTCTACTGCCAAGCTTTAACTTATCTGGGATACAGTACATCTAGGATGTTTTGCTTTAGCTGGATTCACACACATTGTTTAGGTAAATTTTTTCATGGCTTTATTATAGTGGCTTGTTTTAGCATTTTTTCTTAAATAGGTTCTCTCAATAGGTAAATACACTTTTCTCAACATACATCATATATTCATATATGTCTTTTCTTTGGCATTTTATTTACTAGTAAGATTTTTTTAAACATGTTTGTAAATATCACCCACCCCCTTTAATGCACCACAAAAATGCTAGTGTACATCTTATTTTTCATGACTTTTTGATGTTTTTTTTTCACCAATAAAAGTTCACCATGCAATATGCCATAGTTAAGGTGTTTGCCTTCATATTTTTTCCTCAAATAAGCCCTATTGTATTTGTTTGGCTTTGAGTTTCATAATTATTCCATACGTTTAATCCACTTAAAGGAAAATGATGTTTCCAATACCCATGTAACTAGCAGTTTTCCTAACATTTTAGTCCCAGTGCTTAAGGGTCAAAATTAGAGAATAATAATGAGCATAACTGTGCTAATTAAGTTGGCTTGTTGATATAGGGGTCATTGTAACTAGTGAACACTCAGCATAGGTTCTGTTGATGATACTGCGTGAAACTCAGATGAAACAATCCTGCTTTTACCTACTGTTACCACCTACCATCTGTTCTTCAGAATGAAGACTACTCTTTTACTTATATTTACATTTCATTCACTGCCACTAATTTTATAATCAGTGTTCTTTAAAAAATGGAATTAAAGATTGGAAAATGTATAGAGACCACACTCAAAGAGGTCCCAAAATTCGAACCATACATTAAAAAAACTGTCGTATTAAGTTACTAATGCAGTATCTCACAAGTTTAAGAATATTCAAAGGGCGTGGCTATATGAGAGTTGTCAACCATCCAGAAATTTCTGGACAGTCCATAAAAATAGTTGGCTTTGTGTTCGTGAAAAAAGTCTGTGATTTTTTTCAAGGCTGGTGACTAGATTATTTTCTTCGTAATTATCATCATTTTATTTCTCGGTAAATGCTAATAATTAGTTCTTATCAGTATTATTGGTCTATAGATATATGTATATATGTATTACTTATAATGTTTAGAATTAATTTTGGTTTTCAAATTTGTCCATAAAACATGTTGGCTGGCTATTATTTTGGGATAAGTTGTCAAGAAAAAAGATAAATTCTAGTTGGTAACTCTGGTGTAGAGGCAACAGTCTCATATGGGTTATAGTGTCTCAGAGGATACAAAAGAAAATAGTAGACAAGTTCAAATTCAATTTGCTTTGTGACTAATTACTTCGTCATGAAGCAAATTTTTTTGTAAGTAGCGGGTGCAATGACAGGGAAGAGCGATTGCGCTGCCCGCCGTCATTGAACCCCCTCAGATGCAGCGTTCATTGCTAATAACAAAATCTGAGATCCAAATGAAAGCATTTTAATGCTTGCTAATTTAAAAATATATATAATTGTACTTACCTCATCCATTTTATCATGAAAAGACTGCTGCAATCATCTTGTTTCAAAATCCGTACTGAAATAGACTTTAATTTGAATTTTAGGGAAATTTCGATTTGCGGTGAAGCTTAATTACCTTGTGCTTTTTGGTAACAAATCAGTTTTCCCTAAATTGGCGTAAAAAAAATAAACATACACACCTCATCTGTGAGCGGATAGAGTCTGCCATGGCCAACTTCATTGAAGATCCCATGCAAAATCTTATGCATAGTGATGTATGACATCAACACACTGGCCAATGTGATGATGTCACATTGTCAGGTTCTTCAATAAAGATGGCCACTGCAGCCTCTTCACTGTCAAATGTATGAGGTAAGCGTGATATTTCTTTATTTCAGAGAAAATTGATTCATTATCATGAAGCACAGGGAAATTCAGCTTCGAGTTTCTGAAATTCGGTTCAAAGTCCACATCATTAACTTTGGTTCATTCAACACTATTCAATAGCATATGGTTATTTGGGATCCAGAAGCCTCATGTTATGCCACTACAACCCCCTTGGTTGCATTATGGCTCAGGAACCTTTAGATTTACCTCTAATTGATTTGACATAGATGTATAAGAGTACAATTGAAATATGATAAAGTTATCATTGTAAATAGGGTTGAGCAAATCAAAGTACCTGAAATGGACTTAAATTCGAATTTCAGGGAAAGTTTGACTTGTGGCAAAGCTTAATTACCTTGTGCTTCGTGGTAACAAATCAATTTTCCCTGAAATGGCGTTATAAAAAACATACTCATCTCATCTGTGAGCAGGTAGAGGCTAAAATGGCCATTTTGATTGAAGATCCCACACAAAATCCCATGCACAGTGATGACATCAACACACCGGCCAGTGACGTCACGTTGTCGGGATATTCAATGGATGAGGTAAGTATTATTTTATTTTTAACCCCTGAAAGGCCCCCATTTGTACATCAGATGCTGTGATGGGTGTAATACAGTGAAGTGATTTAGCGGTTTTAGACAGGGAACAGTGAGGGATATAAGTGTAGCGCAAGTGCCATCTGAGGGCAAGCAATATCATTAAGTGCTTCGGACACCAGCTATGAATGGCTGAGCGAGCATGCCGGTGAAGGTGTTGGGTTAGGAGCATGTGATTAGCGTGAGAAATGCATAGTGTCAGGGCAGAGTCCTTACCTAGCCACTATGTTTCCAAATAAGCTGTAGCGTGTTCAAATGATATACATAACCTTAGGGCAATTGTTACAAGTGTGTGACCTGTGAGATTAACAGGCTTTGCACAAACGGAGGTAAGTATTTACTCCCACCAATTGCCAACACACATCAGGCTCTTTAAAATAGTTGAATCTGTGTGTGGCTGTAAACCATGCAGACCATACACAGCTAGACTACGAAGTGTATGTGGCCACCCTCTCAGTGTTAAAAAATAAACCCACACTCTCACAGACTGCATGCAGGCTCAGCAAACAGTGGGGTTTGATATACCCCTCTAATCATTTTGTGGTGGATAAATCCACATAAGGGAAAAAATCTGCAGAGGTCACCGGGGCAACTAGCACCTGTGCTCAAGTGAAGTGCAATTAGACCCCACAAGTCCCTCAGTTTCCGCTAGCAACCACTAGAAGCTACTAAAATACTCAACCTCACTGTTACTGATAATTTTAAGATATTGTTTTTCTTTTCACTTTTGCAGTTATAATTGATTTACAATAAAGATATTTAATTTTAATTTTGTCACATTATTAAGTAGAGAACCCTAAAGGTATTTTGTCCCGGTCCACTGACCGTTTAGCATATTGATTTAAATATCCTGAGGGTCTCTAAGAGGGCTCCTAATAAGATTTGTGATGAGCAACAAATGCATCTGACAGGTTCAATGACAAGGGGGAGACAATCGCTGCTCCACAGTCGCTACTTATGAAACCATTTTGCCCACTACTTATGGTATATATAAAGAAATGAGCGTGAAATTCGGCAAAGCAGCTGAATTGAATTTTACATAACTTTGCTTAACACTAATTGTAAACATAAAAAAGGTCTAGAATATTCGTGTTTTTTTTTATTTATCTTGGAATTTCTAAGAAATAATATAATTCCCCCCCTCCTGTGTATCTCTTTTCCAATTTCATAAGTAAAATTTTAATTTGGGTTTAGGGTGTTAGAATCTCTTTTCCAATTTTCAGTTGATTTTTGGGGTATTAGAAAACTCACACATATTTAAAGTTTGTAATGTTGAGATTATGCAGTATGTTGTTATATATTTCATGTGGATTAGGGAATAATAACATTAGGAATTGAATGGGAAATCTCCAAGAATAATGTTCATTCTTGTTATCAAATTCGAAATTAATGCTATTATTTCCTTGGAAATAATCACTAGATATCTAGAATATGAAATAATGAGTCTTTTAGACCATGGTAATCTTATCAGGTGAATATACAATGATTACATGATGTCTTGACTCATTTTTTTAAGGCATGCATTTATTGAAGCAGGCTTATAGAAATTTAAAATTGCAGAAAAAACACATACCATTTCTCATACAGAGATGTCATTAGAACACACAGAAATCCAGTTGACTTATATTCACCCTTTAAGGATTTTTACAAGCTATATCTGGATGATTAGTGAAAGAAGTACAAAAACCTTCTGCCATTTCACCCTATAGAATTGTCTAAAGGCACACAAATGCCTAAACATAATTAGGTTTCTGTCAAAGGCTATGTTAATAGAGAACTTTTTCAAGCATTTAAACTTCTAATGAATTTATCCACTGGATTATCTAACCTAAACATATTTGTTTTGGAATTGCAAAGCAGTGCAAATAGTACTATGTTCAACTTATTTAAACAAGAACGCGACAATGACTGAGACATGAAGCCTATAAAATGAATGTGGAAGACTTCAAATGTCTTGTTATAAATTGTCATTTATTCATTTGAACATATTATTATATCTTTATGAATTAAGCTATTGTTATTTTCTCACAATACAAAAATAAATCATTTTCCATCAACAGAGGCCTTAAAACTAAATGTCTTGTATGAGAGATGTTTGTTCTTGTATGAGAGATGTTTTTTCATACACTAAAATATTTTAACATTTTCTAATCAGGCCATGGGCTTAAAAAGTACAATAAACTCTTACCCAACAGATTAGGAATCCCCCCCCCCCCATTAATTCATCATCCAGTGCTTGGTTAAGTTCCCCAATCAAAGACATTGAATGATGAGATGAAATGTCATTGTGTTAGCATCATTCCAAAGCTATAAATAAATATACTGTACATTTCGTAGGCAAAACCACTTTTGTGGAATCTAGGCAATTTTTCTTTGTATTTTATCGATAACTTTGTGGCAATATTGATACTTTCTATCATCTCCATTTTCAAATGTGTCCAGTTAGCATATTAAAAGCTCAAATATCAATAGCAACATTATTAAACCTGTATAATCTGACAGCTCCAAGATAAGTACTTTTCAGAAATATATGTATTCTGTAATATTTGGAGTCTGTGTCCTAGAACAAGGAAAGAAAAGAAAAGAATGCAAGCTCTGAAAACTGTTCAAATCTCTAAGGAAAAGGGTCCATGCTTTGCTCTTTTTAGTCTAAGAAGGATTATATTAAGGTTAGCATCAGGCCCCAAATATCTACATAGCCTTAAAAATAATGATGTTATAGCTGATGCAATGGGAGAAGGCAGCAAATGAAAATCATTCTCTTGGTCCTGAAGATTGGTATCATTCAGGTATTTAAATATCCTATCACGTTGAGTTTTATAGCAGGCTGTTAATTTTTAAGAAAGAGAAGAAAACGACCCCAGAAGTCCCCCAGCATATATAGCAAGGGCAGTGCCCGTATAATAAACAAATATAGGGGGACACCCGAAAGAAAATAACTCGGTACAAGCTCCGAGCATGACGGCAGAAAACAGAAGAAAAGAGCTTAGAGTACCATTAGTTAGAAAAATATACGCTTTTATTAAGTTCATGATAAAAAACACACATATAGTGAATGCCAAGGATAGGGTAAGGGAGCAGGGAAAAAGAAAACGAGCGCCATCCTGGATGGACACACTGGTCACAACATATAATGGTCTATCAATAGGGTTACTGCAGATATGGGAGAAACAACTAATAATGTATGGTACAATGACCAACCCATAGGTGCAGACCTGATGAATATTTAATTATAGAGGGTGAGTGGAGATCAAAAAAACGGTCTAACCGCCATGGCTATAGTGCATAATATATGGTACAAAAAGCATAGGTCATACTATGTGTAAACAGTGTACCAATAGATCAACAGTGATGGACCAGGCGAAAGAGCTCAACGTTGGCAGCACATAGCCATGGCTGGGAACCTATGATCAGACACTCACCGATATGGGACCAGATGTGAATGGAAAACCAGGATGGCGCTACCCCAACGCGCGTTTCGGCGTGCCTTCGTCACGCCGAAACGCGCGTTGGGGTAGCGCCATTCTGGTTTTCCATTCACATCTGGTCCCATATCGGTGAGTGTCTGATCATAGGTTCCCAGCCATGGCTATGTGCTGCCAACGTTGAGCTCTTTCGCCTGGTCCATCACTGTTGATCTATTGGTACACTGTTTACACATAGTATGACCTATGCTTTTTGTACAATATATTATGCACTATAGCCATGGCGGTTAGACCGTTTTTTTGATCTCCACTCACCCTCTATAATTAATTATTTATCAGGTCTGCACCTATGGGTTGGTCATTGTACCATACATTATTAGTTGTTTCTCCCATATCTGCAGTAACCCTATTGATAGACCATTATATGTTGTGACCAGTGTGTCCATCCAGGATGGCGCTCGTTTTCTTTTTCCCTGCTCCCTTACCCTATCCTTGGCATTCACTATATGTGTGTTTTTTATCATGAACTTAATAAAAGCGTATATTTTTCTAACTAATGGTACTCTAAGCTCTTTTCTTCTGTTTTCTGCTGTTAATTTTTAAGGTATTATGGTGCTAAAAAAACAGGCATTACATGTGGTATGCGGCACAATTTGGGCCTTTGTGAATTGAAATTGTTCTTATATTACATCTCATAGATGCCAAATCAAATTGAGATCTGAGTTATTTGAAGGCCAAAGCAACACCTTGCACTCTTTTCCTAAAACTATTACTGAAAACTGTAGTGTAGCTGGGTGCCCTTAAGATGTATCATTTTTATGTATGGGTGTACTTGGTCTCCAAAAATGTTTAGACAGTTTTTACAAAGTGATATCCATATGAATGCTAGGACCCAAGATTTCACAGAAGAACATTGCCAAAAGCATCACATTGTCTTTGTTGATTGCCTTCTTTCCATAATGTACCCTAATTCCTGTGACCTTTCTTCCCAGGTAATCAATAGATATGCATCTGGCTAACCAATTGTTGTAAAAGAAAATGTGGTTCTCTATAGCTTATTGCTATATATACATTTACCACTAAACTCTTTAGAAAGCTTGCTGTAGAAAATCTTTCTTCACAGATCAGTATCGCCAGCAATATGTGGTTCATAAAAAAGACGCATGAAGGAAATATTTACAGTGCAATTCCTCTCTATGTTAAGCATTGGAATTTGTAGACCACCTGCCAGTCACAAAGGTTTGTACATCTTATGCACATGCAATTATTTTAATTGCTCCTCTGTGACACATTCCACTGTCTTTTGTATTTTTTCTTGGTAGACAGCTACAGTACCACTTTACTCATCATTGAGAATTTTCCTATAGAGTTTTGTTTAATTGTTTATTGCTTTTAGTCACAATTACACTTTATACCTATACTGACATTGATAAATGCAGTATGCCACTTTGAAAATAACACTTCTGCTTACATTTCAAAACAGAGGGAAAATCTGCTCTCATGTATCATTGCTATTGCATAGTTGCCAACATAGATTAAATTCGTCTAGAAAAGGACCAGTCATGGTAATATAACTTACTTGTACATTCAGTTGGGCTTCAAAACAAAAGTGTAACTTGAGGTTCCTGAACTCCATTGCTAAATCTGTAAAAGGGCTCCACCTACATTGTGCAATTTATTATACTAGTGTCTTCTTGTTTAACAGAAAATAATTTGGGTCTTTTCCAGCACTGGATCTCAGTATAACTGCTACCTCTAAATCCACCATGGCTATGCCCTTGCTTGTGACATGATGACTGTGGACACTAGAGATGAGCAAACTTCGGTAAGCCTTTGTAGTATTGAAGGCCAGGCAATACTCCTTTGGGTTTCTGGGAAAGATATCTAAATTAGCTCTCTTATGCAAATTTAATGCCAGCAGATTCGCTCATTTAAATTTGCCCCCCAGAAATCCAGAGGATCGTTGACTGGGTTAGAATAATCAGATCCCTGCATAACAAAAAATAGTACCCAAACCCACACCTCTCAGGCAGCCAAGCAAAGTTTCTTTGCTCAGCCATATTAAAGGGTTGCTAACCAGAAAGTGCTGTCTTCCTAGTATGAGACGGTTGTCCTTTCCTTTAAGAAAGAAGACTAGCTTGCATTTCTCATTTCCAGAGAATGTGGAGATGCAAGCATACTGTAGCAATAGATAGAAAATGCATTATGAAAAAGCACTTATTGAGCAGCTTAAGGCTACCACTGAAAATCCAGTATAAGGCTATATGTACACGACCGTGGTGTGTTTTGTGATCTGCAAATCGCCGATCCGCAAAACACGGATGGCGTCCGTGCGCTTTCCGCAATTTGTGGAACGGCACGGACAGCCTTTAATGTAACTGCCTATTCTTGTCCTCAAAGCGCAGACTTGAGTAGGGCATGTTACATATTGTTTTGCGGGGCCACGGAACAGATCAACGGATGGGGACAGTGTTGTCCGCATCTTTTGCGGCTCCATTGAAGTGAATGGGTCCGCATTCGAGCCGCCAAAAGTGCGGCTCGGATGCGGACCAAAACAATGGCCATGTGCATGAGGCCTAAAAAAGGGGGAACATTGATCTATGACTTAAGGACTTTATTTTTTTCCTAAAAAGTTTTGCCAAGTAAGCATAAGTATAGAAGAGAAACCCATGCAATCAAATTTTCCATCTAAAGAGCTAAAATATCCAACCCAGGATTACACTTCTCTCAATGAGAAATGCAAACTAACTCTCCTTTCAGAAAGACAAAAGAACCAAAATGTCTCAAGAAAAAAAGAAAATCATGATGTGTGTATTGTATGATACGCAACATTGCTCTCACTTTCTGGGAAAAATAAATTCAAATTTTAATATTTTAATTCTACTGGCATTAGATAGGATATAATTTATTTTTAGTTTTTTTTCAGGCAAGCTAATTTGCATACCTTTGGGTTTTTAGGAAAGATATTCAAGTTAGCTATTCTTGCAAAAAAGACGTCTAATATGTCATACTAGACTAATCAAGTGTTTATACAGTATGTGAATTTGCATATATTCTTCCTAGAAACCAAGAGTAGTCATCATACATATTGACCCAAGTACCCAAGCAAGGTAATTTTTTATTGAGATTTTCTGGTTCTCTTGTCCTACTGTAAAGAGCTAGCTTACATATCTAATTAAAATAAGTGTTATCCCAGCTAGGATATTCTAGTTCTCTTGTCTCACTTTTAGTGGAGTATTATTTTGGGGGACTTACTATATTTTATTTGAAATTAACTTCAAACAGGTAAAGTGGATTTTATCATTCTTAATTTTAATGGAGTGCTCACATCACCATTTTATTTTGATCATCCTATGTCATCATGCCACCTCACGGTGATTCCAACTTGGAACACACGTTCCATGCTACACTTTAATGTATGTTCAGTTGCCTTCAGCCGACACACATTTAAATACAAAGGCTGATCATTAGAGCATTTCCATTAGTGTTGATACACCTTACATGCTGTAATTTTCTCCTGTTTCCTCTATTTCTTCCAGGGCAATTAGATGAGTCTATTACCCTGGGGACAGGGCAACCAGTTATTATCCTTTGGCATACCACACTGCCTTTAGAAGTGTACAACTGTTCATTTTTTGGATAATATTACTTGGCTGTTACCCACTATATATTGATTATGTATCTGTACATTTTCCATATTCCTTAATTACATCCAGCTTGAGTACCCTAAATTTGCATCTATTGTTTATACTCACACTCTGGCTGTGCGGTACCCCTATGCTTACCCTTTGGATATATGTTTTTTTGAATCATGTATAACCTTACTACCATGCCAAAACTAATCATATTTAACAAAATCATATTTAATTGTGTATTTGATATAATAGCGTCTGATAATTAGAGATGAGCGAATAGAAGCTGATGAAGTAGAATTTGATCCAAATTTCTGGAAAAAAAATTGTGCGATTCGTGGTAACGAGTTTTTCCTAAAATGGATGCTGCACGTGTGAGGACATGAAGAAAGGAACTCTGGGAAGGCGGGATCACCCATAATGCCGTGCATGCAGCCAATCAGCAGCCAGCCAGCCCCTGTGATATCACAGCCCTATAAATAGCCTCAGAAATCTTGGATTCTGCCACTTTCCAGTGTACTTAGTGCAGGGAGAAACAGCAGCAGGTGCTAGGGACAGTGCTAGAAAAAACTTCAGTGTGCAAAAAAAAAAAAAGATTTACAAGTGCAGAGAAAGATTATTCAAGGTGTAGGGAAAGGATAGGGAGGAATCATTCCACAGCATTTATGTTGTACAGGGTTCAGTAGGGGAGGTTACAGCCTGGATAATAGAAACAATCCTATCACACTTTGCTGCACTGACTAGGGATCCAAATTGCCACTATACAGCTCTGTAATTCCAGCAAACCGTTCTTATTAGGGTGTAAGTGCTGTTTGATACAGCCATTAACAGGGTTTATTACAAGGAAATATTTATATTTACCCTTGTGTGGTGCAGTTATATGTTCTAAAGCAGCTTTGGTTTGTATTAGTGGGAAAAAAAGGGCTTATTAGTAGTGATGATCGAGCATGCTCGGCCAAACACCAGTTTGGCTCGAGCATCGCGACTTGCGAGTCTCCTCCCCGCAAGTTTTTTGCCTGCTACGCAGCCATTAATTGTGCAGGTATGTATTGCCACACACTATAATGCCGTAGCCATGTTGGTTACTGGCATTGCAGGGATTGGCTGGCCGGAACGCGTCATCGAGTGCTATAAAGCACCTGATGACACGTGGTTCGACCAGTCTTAGTCAGGGAGAGCTGTGCTGTAGAAGGGACAGACAGTGTAGGGAATAGAATTTTATTTTTTGGTTAGGCAGGGTCGGTGTTAGAGGCCCAAATGTCCTTTTAAGGACTTTTGTTGTGGCTGGCATCAATATATATTATTAGCGCAATCTGCGCTAAATTGCGTGCAATTGTTAGAGACCCCAAGGTCCTTTTACAGACTATTGTTGTATCTGGCAGCAATATATATTTTTAGCGCAACCTGTGCTAAATAGCTTGCAATTATTTGGCTGCTGCAGACAGCGACATTATCTCCTGTGTAACGGGTGCACAGCCTAAAAATATCTGTGACATCCAGTGTACTTTTTCCATAGAAGGTGTTCGCTGCAGACAGTTACATTACCTGTGCTACATCTCCTGTATAACGTTTGCGCATCCTAAATATCAGTGATATTCCCTATAAGTTTTTATTAGCTGCTGGTAACAGCGACATTACCTGCGCTACATCTCCTGTAAAACGTTTGTGCATCATAAATATCAGTGACATTCAGTTAAATTTTTTTGCCGCTGGTGACAGCGACATTACCTGCACTACATCTCCTGTATAACATTTGCACATCATAAATATCAGTGACAGTCAGTAAAAAAAATTCGCTGATGGTGGAAGCAACATTTCCTGCGCTACATCTCCTGTATAACGTTTGTTTATCCTAAATATCAGTGACATTCAGTTTTATTTATTTACGCATACACTTACAAAACCTCTGCTACTGTATGTGTGACATAATTGCAAGCATATATAACATTTAACATGCAGAAAGCGAGCAGTAAGGGACGGGGAAGTGGCCGTGCTGCTGATGGTGCACGCAGAGGCCATGGCCCTGGGCGCGGTGAAACTGTGCCTGCTGCCAGAGCACAAGAAACACACTCATCCACGATACCTAGCTTCATGTCCCAGTTTGCAGGGTGGCGCAGGACACCACTCTCAAAGTCACACTAGTGCGACCAGGTGGTTGGTTAGATTGCAGCAGATAATGCTTCCAGTCGGTTAAGCGCCACCCTGTCTTTTGCAAAGTCCAGTCTCAGTAGCCAATAGTCTGGTCAACAGAATCCTCACCCTGATCCTCCTTCCTCCCATCATGGAGAGTCTTTGCAAACAAGTGATCCCACACTCGGATATTCCGAGGAGCTCTTTTCATCACCATTCCTTGATTTGGGCCTCTTGCCAAGCCCGCTTGAAGAGAGACATGAGGAAGCCGTGTGCACTGATGCCCAAACTCTTGAGCATCCACAGTCACAAGAAGATGACGTGGGGAACGGCAATTAGTGTTTCACGAGGTGGAAGATGATGATGAGGCAAAGTTGGCAATAAGTCAACCACAATTAGTGTCTCAAGAGGTTGATGATGAGGATGAGACACAGTTGTCAATAAGTGAGGTTGTTGCTAGGTCAACAAGTCAGGAGGATGACCAGAGTGAGGAAGTGGAAGATGAGGTGGTGGACGATGAAATCACTGACCCAACCTGGGAAGGTGGCAAGCCGAGTGAGGACAGCAGTATAGAGGGGGAGGGATCCACAGCACTGCAACAGGTTGGAAGAGGCAGTGGGGTGGCAAAGGGAGAAGGCGGGCTACATCTAACAGGCCCAGCAATTGTTCTCCAGAGTAACCCCTTGCGGCAATCTCCCTTACCAAGGGGTAGAGGTTCGGCAGTCTGGTGATTTTTTGAGGAAAGTGCGGACGATAAAAGAATTGTCATTTGCAACCTGTGCCGTACCAAAATGAGCAAGGGTGTGAACACTAGCAACCTCACCACCACCAGCACATGGCATCAAAGCACACGAATAGGTGGACCGAAACCCTGGGTCCACAATCAGTGTCTGCGGGTCACACTATTGCCTCCTCCTCCCCTGTGTTACGTGCTGGACAATCCCCTGTCCAAGACGCAGGCCTGCGCCAGGTCCTTTGCAAGCACCATCAGCTAGCACATATACATCTGAGTCCCAGCGCAGCATACTGGTGTCCATACCCCGGGCCTTTGAATGAAAATACCCAGCCACCCACCCATAGGCCATAGCACTAAATGCGCACCTTTCCAAATTGCTGGACCTGAAAATGTTGCCATTTAGGCTTGTTGACGCTGAGGCTTTCAGCAGCCTGATGGTGGAGGTGGTCCCTCGTTACTCAATTTTTCCCCATGTGCCGCCCCTGCCTTACACCAGCATGGATCCTGTAACATCACCCGTGCCCTGACCAACGCAGTTATTGGGAAGGTCCACTTAAGGACTGACACATGGACAAGTGCTTGTGGCCAGGGATGCTACATTTCTCTGACAGCACACTGGGTGAACTTTGTGGAGGCCAGTAGTGAGTTGTACCCTTGGATGGCACAGGTGCTACTGATGCCAAGGATTGTAGGTCCTACTTCCATCAGAATTTCCGCCACCACCTACATTAGTGGCTGCAACCCCCCTTCTCCTCCTCCACCTCCTCCTCCACTTCCACCTCTGAATTATCATCTTGCAGCACCAGTCAGACATCAGACAGTAGTCTTAAACTAATATTTTTAGGTGACAAACAGCACACCACTGCAGAGCTGTGGCAGGGTAAAAGGGACCAGACTGAGCTGTGGCTCTCGCCACTCAACCTAGAACTAGGCATGTTGTGTCTGATAATGGCCGTAACTTGGTGGCGGCCCACGTGTTCAACTTAATGGTTCAGCGATTTCTCAAAACCTACCCCAATTTGCCTGAGCTACTGGTGAAGGTTCGCCGAGTTTGGGCCCATTTGCGAAAGTCATCTACAGCTGCTGCCGCTCTGGCAATACTGCAGTAGCGCTAGCAATTGCCAACTCACCAACTGTTGTGCGACTTCAGCACTCGCTGGAACTCCACGTTACATATGTTGGCCAGGCTTTGTGAGCAGCAGTGGGCAGTAGTGGAATACCAGCTGTAACATGGTTGTCACCTTTCCTGTCAGACTCCGCTTTTCACAAGCAATGAGTGGGCATGGATGTCTGACCTCTGTGAGGTTTTACGCAACTTTGAGGAACCAACACAGATGGTGAGCGGGAATGCCGCTATTATCAGCGTAACTATCCCACTTCTGTGTCTACTAAAAATCTTGCTGCTCACAATGAAGGAGGACGCTTTGCATGTGGAAGAGGTGAAAATTGGGAAGACAATATACAGGGTGATAGCCAGACCACCCTCCGTTCGTCATCTCAGTGCGAATTGGATGATGATGAGGAGGAGGAGCAGGAGACGGTTGCCTCTGCTACACAGAGGGTAGTACCCATAGCAGGTTGATTCTATATGTTCAGCGTGGATGGGCCGAAAAGGAGGAAGAAGATGAGGAGATTGAGAGTCATACTCCTGATGAGGACAGCGAAGTCTTGTCTGTTGGGGCATTTTGGCCAACACAGATTACTGGTTGTTCAACCCTTCTCGACCCCCGCTACAAAGATAACTTCTCATCTCTCATTCCTGTGGTGGAGAGGACGAGCAAAATGGTGCAATACCAGAAGGTCCTTGTTGAAAGATTGCTCCAAAAATTTCAAGCTGACAATGCTGGCAGCAGAGTACGTAGTTCCTTGGGCAACCGAGAAGGGGAGACGGGGGGGAATACATAGCAGTTCCAACAGAGGCAAAGCAACACTCTCCAAGGTCTGGGACCGTTTCATGACACCCCGCTAACAATTTCATCCTGATGTGCAGCCTAGTGTCACAAGAAGAGAAAAGTTTTGGAAGATGGTGAAGGAGTACGTAGCAGATCGTGTCAGCGTACTCAATGATCCCTCTGTGCCTTACAAATATTGGGTGTCCAAGCTAGACACGTGGCACGAACTGGCGCTCTACACCTTCGAGGTGTGGGCCTGCCCTGCATTTTGTCAGAGCGGATATTTAGTGCTGCTGGGGGCATAATAACTGATAAGCTCACCCGCCTGTCAACTCAAAATGCTGAAAGGTTGACACTTATCAAAATGAAAAAAGCCTGGATTGCCCCTGACTCCTCTACTCCACCAGAGGAAAGCGGCTGAACGTAAAGGCACTTTAAATGTGGCTTTTATGGTGTATTGAATACACTGTATTTCCATGCACCCCTTCCAGAGAGTCAGCTCACCAGCAGACCCTCAACAATAATTTTTGGGATGGTCAGCTCAGCAGCAGGCCCTCACACCTAATGTTTTAGATGGTCAGCTGAGCAGCAAACCCTCACCCCTAATTTTTTAGCTGTTCACATCAGCTGCAGGCCCTCGCCCCTAATGTTTTGGAGGCTCAGATCAGCAGGCCCTTGCTCCAAATGTTTTTGAGGGTCACCAGCAGGCCATCAATCATAATTTTTCAAGGGTGTGTATGATGCCCTCCTTTATGTGTAATAAAGGGTGTATTGGAGTGCCGGATCCTTTTTTTGGCAGCCCTTTCACTTAGTGCATAGGCTTTATGAGTGTAGGAGTCCCACTACCTGAACAATTGTACCACAATGCGAATGAGGCCCTCCGTTATGTGATATACAGGTTGTATTGGAGTGCCTCTTCCTTGTAATTTTTGGCAGCACTTGCACTTTATATACAAGTAAATATACAGGAAATAATGTTTTCTAACAATTTGAGCTCTAAAATCGATTTTATCTTTGGTTTTGTGCGTCTGTAAAATTGCATACTACTCGGACAACATCGTTCCCAGCAGCGACCTGGGAGTCCAAGATGCATCTAGACATCCTCCCCATCCTGTTCCCAAACCATTTCAGTGGTGTTTCCATCAATTTCTGACCTTTTCATGTGAACCAGACACCCTCCCCTCTTCAGAGCAGGTAGTCCCTGGTTTAATGCTCGGGTTCTCCCATTGACTTCCATTGACTTCCATTCCGAGGTGTTCTACTCGAGCACCCGAGCACTTTGGTGCTCGATCAACACTGCTTATTAGCCATTGTGTGCTGACGTGCTAAAATTACAGCCCTTTTTGCTGTGTAATAGTGGCAAAAATAAAATATATTTGCAGTTACAGTATATGTTCTAAAGCCCTTTTTGGCATGTTTTAGTGGGTAAAAAGAAAAAGGGCTTATTAGCTGTTGTGTGGTGAAGTGGGAAAATTACAGCCCTTCCGTTTCCGTTCAGCGATGAAGTTCCATTGTACTACTGCCATTTACAGGGTGTATTAATAGTACAGATGCGTGCGTCCTATTAGTCGTTCTGTGGTGAATTGTGATTGTTATATTTATTTATTTTGGGTGTATTAATAGGAAAAAGAATAAGGGAAAATTGATGGGTGATTGTAGACCTCTTTTTCCTGTACAGACTGAATTAAGTCGATTAGCCATTCAGTGGTGAAATTTGTTTGTAATACAGCCTTTTTTGGGAAAATTAATGGGTGATTGTAGACTTCCTTTTGCTGGTCGGACCGAATTACTTCGATTAGCCATTTGATGGGGAATTTTTTAGTGAAACAGCCTTTTTTGGGAAAATTGATGTGTGATTGTAGACCTCTTTTTGCTGAACAGACCGAATTACTTCGATTAGCCATTTGTTGGGAATTTTTTGGGTGAAACTGCCTTTTTTGGGAAAATTGATGTGTGATTGTAGACCTACTCTTGCTGTACGGACCGAATGAAGTCGATTAGCCATTCAGTGGGGAAATTTGTTTGTAAAACAGCCTTTTTGGTGAAAATTGATGTGTGATTGTGGACCTCTTTTGCTCTATGGACCGAATTACGTTGATTTGTCATTCATTGGTGAAATTTTTTGTGATACAGCCTTGTTTTGGGAAAATTGATGGGTCATTGTAGATTTCCTTTTGCTGTGTGGACCGAATTACATTGATTAGCCATTTGTGGGGGAATTTTTTTTTGAAACAGCCTTTTTTTAAGAAAATTGATGGGTGATTGTAGACTTCCTTTTGCTGTACATACCAGATTACGTTGATTAGCCTTTTTTTGGAGATTTTTTTTGAAACAGCCTTTTTTGGGAAAATTGATGTGTGATTGCAGACTTCCTTTTGCTGTACGGACTGAATTACGTCGATTAGCCCTTCATTAGGGAATTTTTTTGTGAAACAGCCTTTTTAAAAAAAATTGATGTGTGATTGTAGACTTCTTTTAGCTGTACAGACCGAATTACATCAATTAGCTATTCGTTGGGGAATTTATTTGTGAAACAACCTTTTTGGGAAAATTTATGGGTGATTAGAGATTTTCTTCTGTTTACGTCAATTAGCCATTCAGTGGTGAAATTTTTTTGTGAAACAGTCTTTTTGGGGAAATTTGGTCGATAGCTGTAACTAAGGTCAAGGACAATATATGTGCTTTATGGCCCACTGGGTAAATGTGGTTCCTGCACAGCCACACCAGCACCTTGGCCAGGTGATGCCGCTTCTGCCTGAATTATGTTCTAAACTAATGTATTTCCTGAGATGTCTCTCTATAATCTGGAATGGTGGCCTGAAAAAAGGTGAAAAAGCCTCCACTTCAATATTGTCATAAGAAGAGTTGGCTCGAGTGTTCAAAAAGTTACAAAGAGTGGACATTGGAACATTCAAAACAGGTGATTTGGAGCGATGAGAAGAAATTCACTGATAGGAGTGGAAATGGATCTGGAAGAGACAAGGGAAAGGGGGGCTAACAGATCAATAAATTGAAGGAGCTGTCAAGTTTGGTGGAGGAAGCCTGATGCTATGGGGTTGTTTTATAGCAAAAGGCGTTGGATACTTGACAGGATGAGTGGTGATCTAAACGCTTGGCTATATGTGAGTATCCTACAAGATAAGTTACTTCATACACTCGAGTACTATGGGTATGAAAAGAACGACATAGTGTTCCAGCAGGACAACGACCCAAAGCAAACATCAAGATTGACAAAATGGTTCAATGACAATGAAATAGAGATGTTGGATTAGCACCCACAGATCTCAACCCAATTGAACACTTGTGGGTAGAGTAGAATAAAAAGCTTTAGTTGTAGTGAAGTGAGTGGAATGGTATGCACCAACATTGGAAACATGTAGAAGAGACCTGGGAACAGATTTCGGTCGAGACATGCTTGAATATGACCGAGAGCATGCCCAGAAGGATTCAGGCAGTGTTTAAAGTCAAAGGTGGATTTACAAAATACTAACAAAATAATAAAAATGAAGTAAAACAGTAACAATGCAGTTACACTACAAAAATCTGCATAGCTAATTATATGCTAAACAGTTGCAAGTTAAATTTGTGTAATCGATAGCCAAGATGATTGTCTATAATGATGTTAGTCTCAAGTTTGAATCTGTAGTGGATTGTGAGAAATGGAGCCTTAAAGTAAAGTTAAAAACACTGTTACCCTTTTGCTTGTCAGTGTACATACAGTACAGACCAAAAGTTTGGACACACCTTCTCATTCAAAGAGTTTTCTTTATTTTCATGACTAGAAAATTGTAGATTCACACTGAAGGCATCAAAACTATTAATTTAACACATGTGGAATTATATACATAACAAACGAGTGTGAAACAAATGCTAAGCGGCAGAATAAAGGAAATCTATGACTAATTTTAAGCTGTCCTCCCTACTTTGTCGCTAATTGGCAGGTTACTGCCTATACTGTGTGTTAAAGAAAATATTAATTATTGATATTTTGGGTAATCTCAATAATATTCATAAATAGGTGGGAGTCATCTGTTGATGACTTCGCCTATTTATTCTATAAATAAGACTTCCTCTATTGCCTTACTCTACACTGAACTAAACTACGTGCGACTTACTACAATGGAGTATACACTGTATGTTATGAATAAAGAAATATTTATTACACAATACAAATACAGTCTATTACGCTATATATACAGTACAGACCAAAAGTTTGGACACACCTTCTCATTCAAAGAGTTTTCTTTATTTTCATGACTATGAAGACATAAAAACTATGAATTAACACATGTGGAATTATATACATAACAAACAAGTGTGAAACAACAGAAAATATGTCATATTCTAGGTTCTTTAAAGTAGCCACCTTTTGCTTTGATTAATGCTTTGCACACTCTTGGCATTCTCTTGATGAGCTTCAAGAGGTAGTTACCTGAAATGGTCTTCCAACAGTCTTGAAGGAGTTCCCAGAGATGCTTAGCACTTGTTGGCCCTTTTGCCTTCACTCTGCAGTCCAGCTCACCCCAAACCATCTCGATTGGGTTCAGGTCCGGTGACTGTGGAGGCCAGGTCATCTGGCGCAGCACCCCATCACTCTCCTTCATAGTCAAATAGCCCTTACTTTCAAAGTTTTCCCAATTTTTCAGTTGACTGACTGACCTTCATTTCTTAAAGTAATGATGGCCACTCGTTTTTCTTTACTTAGCTGCTTTTTTCTTGCCATAATACAAATTCTAACAGTCTATTCAGTAGGACTATCAGCTGTGTATCCACCTGACTTCTCCTCAATGCAACTGATGGTCCCAACCCCATTTATAAGGCAAGAAATCCCACTTATTAAACCTGACAGGGCACACCTGTGAAGTAAAAACCATTTCAGGTGACTACCTCTTGAAGCTCATCAAGAGAATGCCAAGAGTGTGCAAAGCAGTAATCAAAGCAAAAGGTGGCTACTTTGAAGAACCTAGAATATGACATATTTTCAGTTGTTTCACACTTTTTTGTTATGTATATAATTCCACATGTGTAAATTCATAGTTTTGATGCCTTCAGTGTGAATCTACAATTTTCATAGTCATGAAAATAAAGAAAACTCTTTGAATGAGAAGGTTTGTCCAAACTTTTGGTCTGTACTGTATACTACAATGTATTGATTGTAACTTTGTTATATTGTAGTGTTTGAAAAAGGTCATAATTTATCGAAATGTCACACCACATATATTGATTGCCTTGAAATATCTAACAGAAATATGCACTTTGCAGTGTACCTGAGGAGTGCTGAAGTTACTTTGTTAACTAAATTGTGGTTTGGGAACCTGAATCAGAAGCACCCACTGTAGAGCTTGAGTGCCCTGCAAGTTATTGCATACACTCTGCATTCCACAGCATTTTACAGAGATTGCATTTGATACTATTCACATCAATCCCATTATGCAATGGAGCTCACAAGCTAACTTCCTTGTTTTAGACACACATGGGTCATTTTCAAAGGGAACCGATTAACCTCTCAGTATATTTTTCGAAAGTGTGGAAGAAGCCAATGCAAACATGGGAGATATGGTCAGATTTGAACACAGAACCTGGACAGTCCCTTAGATTTGCGTTCTTCTCTAGCCTTAAACGGAATTTGTCAGCTACGAAACACCCCCAAAACTACAGTAAGTGGTGTATAGTATAATTGATGTCCAGCTATTACATTTTTATCATCATACTCACTTGTATTTCGACACTGTCCTCAGAGAGCCCCTATGTAAAACGGTTTAAGAGGAGTCCTCTTTGAGACCTCTTAATGTATTTTACTGCCAGTTTGTCAGTGCAGAGCTTTGGAATGGAAGTGAGCATGAAGATAAAAATTACATACTAGGACCTGGTGACACTTACATTAGGCACTGATTTCTCAATTTTTTTTTTTTTTTTTGGGGGGGGGGGGAAGGGGGGTATTATTACTACAAACCGGATTCCAAAAAAGTTGGGACACTAAACAAATTGTGAATAAAAACTGAATGCAAAGATGTGGAGATGGCAAACGTCAATATTTTATTTGTAATAGAACGTAGATGACAGATCAAACGTTTAATCCGAGTAAATGTATTATTTTAAAGAAAAAATAAGTTGATTCAAATTTTCACGGTGTCTACAAATCCCCAAAAAGTTGGGACAAGTAGCAATAAGAGGCTGGAAAAAGTAAATTTGAGCATAACGAAGAGTGGCAGTGTCTCTCAGAAACCAAGATGGGTAGAGGATCACCAATTCCCGCAATGTTGCGCAGAAAGATAGTAGAGCAATATCAGAAAGGTGTTACCCAGCGAAAAATTGCAAAGACTTAGCATCTATCATCATCAACTGTGCATAACATCATCCGAAGATTCAGAGAATCTGGAACAATCTCTGTGCGTAAGGGTCAAGGCCGTAAAACCATACTGGATGCCCGTGATCTCCGGGCCCTTAAACGACACTGCACCACAAACAGGAATCCTACTGTAAAGGAAATCACAGAATGGGCTCAGGAATACTTCCAGAAACCATTGTCAGTGAACACAATCCACCGTGCCATCCACCGTTGCCAGCTGAAACTTTACAGTGCAAAGAAGAAGCCATTTATAAGCAAAATCCACAAGCTCAGGTGTTTTCACTGGGCCAGGGATCATTCAAAATGGAGTGTGGCAAAATGGAAGACTGTTCTGTGCTCAGACGAGTCACAATTCGAAGTTCTTTTTGGAAATCTGGGACGCCATGTCATCCGGACCAAAGAGGACAAGGACAACCCAAGTTGTTATCAACGCTCAGTTCAGAAGCCTGCATCTCTGATGGTATGGGGTTGCATGAGTGCGTGTGGCATGGGCAGCTTGCATGTCTGGAAAGGCACCATCAATGCAGAAAAATATATTCAGGTTCTAGAACAACATATGCTCCCATCCAGACGTCATCTCTTTCAGGGAAGACCCTGCATTATTCAACAAGATAATGCCAGACCACATTCTGCATCAATCACAACATCATGGCTGCGTAGGAGAAGGATCCGAGTACTGAAATGGCCAGTCTGCAGTCCAGATCTTTCACCTATAGAGAACATTAGGCGCATCATAAAGAGGATGGTGCAACAAAGAAGGCCCAAGACGATTGAACAGTTAGAGGCCTGTATTAGACAAGAATGGGAGAGCATTACTATTTCTAAACTTGTGAAACTGGTCTCCTCGGTCCCCAGACGTCTGTTTAGTGTTGTAAGAAGAAGGGGAGATGCCACACAGTGGTGAAAATGGCCTTGTCCCAACTTTTTGGGGATTTGTTGACACCATGAAATTCTGATTCAACATATTTTTCCCTTAAAATTGTACATTTTCTCAGTTTAAACTTTTGTTCTGTGATTTATGTTCTATTCTGAATAAAATATTAGAAGTTGGCACCTCCACATCATTGCATTCAGTTTTTATTCACGATTTGTATAGTGTCCCAACTTTTTTGGAATCCGGTTTGTAAATCTGTTTAATTGCATTGTGTAGGATGCTATTTGAAAGTAAGACAATAGTTGTGACAAACAAGATTTGTGTATTCTATATATTTTTTTGTTTTCCTGTTCTTTTGGATAAAGCATTATCATGAAATATAAATCTATTCTTCCAAATACAAAAGAAAACAGTGCTTCCTGGGACAACTGCCAAAGATATAAGCAAGTGGATATTCTCAGAGGTTGCCCATTTTATGGGTCTGCTCACCTTATGGGGTTGGGCTCAGAACACACCTCTGTGTGCCTGTAGACTAACAAGCTGCTGCTGTCTGCCTTCACTAGGTTTGACCATCCACTTTGCAGGCAGAAGAAGAAACAGGGAAAATGTATTCTTTCTTGACTGCTCTGCTTGATGAAAAACTCAAGTGGATCCTCTATTGTTGCTTTATTAGGTGCTAAAATGTCAATGTATTATGAAACCGTATTGGTCTCTTGCTCAGGATAATAGACATTATGACACAGTACAAATAAGTGAGTTTTTTATGTCTTTATCCCCCAGTGTTGTACATACTTTTTATGACAGTGAATATTTTTTCAGTCACTTGTTACATTCATTATTATACTGCATAACACAAAGTCTGTGTTATACATAGTAAAACATCTTAAAATTACTGTGGGAAGGCATTAAAAGCTGTGTATCCATTCTGAAGATGTTCTCTAAATTGGTGTAATGTCTACTCATTGCTTACCCAACCTGTCTAGATCTGTAAAATCTATCTATTTCTAACCCAGTTTCTCTTGAATTATTTCAGGACAACTGAACCAAAATTCATAGATTTCACAGAATTCACTTTTAGAGATTTACACCTTTGTTTTAGAGACCATGGCTTATGTCATCAAAATGTATTTAATGTCTTTAACATAACATAATCCCCTTGAATCCCAAAAACCTCCATTAGTTTCCAGAAGATAAAAAAAATTGGCTACTGCATGTAAAATAACAGCGCTTAAGGTGGATTTAGATGGGCCGAATGAGCGGACGATTGTCTGGAAGGAACTGTTCCTTCCCAACAGTCGGCTGCTCTTTTAGTGAAGGAGACCGCACAATTACAGTACATGTAGTGATCTCCTTCACTGTATGAGGACAGGTCCTGATACAGAATCATGGCTACTGAGCAGTAGATCGCTGTTTAGACAGCACAAACTGCTGCTCAGAAGCCATGATTGGTTATGCCTGCACTCATTGCAATAATGCAAATTTGCCTAGTTGCGGCCGGATCTCCGTCGCCCTCCTTTATAGAGAATGGGGCCGGATGGAATTCTAGTAGTGCACAGTTGTGTACTCAGGCCATTCTGAGATTGTTTTTTCATCACATAATGTACTTCATGACACTGGTAAAATGAAGTAAAAAAAAATTTCATTTTTATTTATAAAAAAATACCAAATTGGCCAATTTTTTTTAAAAAAGTTTCAATTTCTCTACTTCTATAATACATAGTAATTAGGGATGAGCGAACTCGAACTGTATAGTTCGGGTTCGTACCGAATTTTGGGGTGTCCGTGACACGGACCCGAACCCGGACATTTTCGTAAAAGTCCGGGTTCGGGTTCGGTGTTCGTCGCTTTCTTGGCGCTTTTGTGACGCTTTCTTGGCGCTTTTTAAAAGGCTGCAAAGCAGCCAATCAACAAGCGTCATACTACTTGCCCCAAGAGGCCGTCACAGCCATGCCTACTATTGGCATGGCTGTGATTGGCCAGAGCACCATGTGACCCAGCCTCTATTTAAGCTGGAGTCACATAGCGCCGCCCGTCACTCTGCTCTGATTAGCGTAGGGAGAGGTTGCGGATGCGACAGTAGGGCGAGATTAGGCAGATTAACTCCTCCAAAGGACTTCACTTGATTAATCGATCGATCTGCAGCTGTGCATCATTGAGCTGCTGAAATTCAAATGCTCACTCACTGTTTTTAGGCTGCCCAGACCGTTTGTCAGTCACTTTTTTCTGGGGTGATCGGCGGCCATTTTGTGTCTTGTGCGGTGCTGCGACCAAGTGCATCCAAGCTGCGACCAAGTGCATTTAACCCTCAATGGTGTGGTTGTTTTTTGGCTAAAGCCTACATCAGGGTGAAGCTGTCACACCAAGTGCATTTAACCAGCAATAGTCTGTTCATTTTTTTGGCCATATACTAAATCAGGGGCAAGCTGCGCCTGTCACCAAGTGCATTTAACCCTCAATGGTGTGGTTGTTTTTTGGCTAAAGCCTACATCAGGGTGAAGCTGTCACACCAAGTGCATTTAACCAGCAATAGTCTGTTCATTTTTTGGCCATATACTACATCAGGGGCAAGCTGCGCCCGTCACCAAGTGCATTTAACCCTCAGTAGTGTGGTGCGTCAAGCTGTGACACCAAGTGCATTTAACCAGCAATAGTCTGTTCATTTTTTGGCCATATACTAAATCAGGGGCAAGCTGCGCCCGTCACCAAGTGCATTTAACCAGCAATAGTGTGGTTATTTTTTGGCCATATCCCAGTCTAATTCTGTCACTAAATCCATACCGGTCACCCAGCGCCTAAATACTAGGCCTCAAATTTATATCCCGCTAAATCTCTCGTTACCGCTGTCCTGTTGTGGCTGGGAAAGTTATTTAGTGTCCGTCAAAGCACATTTTTTGTTCTGGGTTGAAGTACAATTCCCAATTTAGCAATTTCATAATTTAGTGGTTCCTGCTATATCAGAGCTATTTGAAATCTATCCCTAAAAGGGTATATAATATTCAAGGTGCACATTGGGTCATTCAGAATAACTTCACACACACCCGCTACTGTGTATTTCCAAGTCTAATTCTGTCACTAAACCCATACCTGTCACCCAGCGCCTAAATACTAGGCCTCAAATTTATATCCTGCTAAATCTCTCGTTACCGCTGTCCTGTTGTGGCTGGGAAAGTTATTTAGTGTCCGTCAAAGCACATTTTTTGTTCTGGGTTGAAATACAATTCCCAATTTAGCAATTTCATAATTTAGTGGTTTCTGCTATATCAGAGCTATTTGAAATCTATCCCTAAAAGGGTATATAATATTCAAGGTGCACATTGGGTCATTCAGAATAACTTCACACACACCCGCTACTGTGTATTTCCAAGTCTAATTCTGTCACTAAACCCATACCTGTCACCCAGCGCCTAAATACTAGGCCTCAAATTTTTATCCTGCTAAATCTCTCGTTACCGCTGTCCTGTTGTGGCTGGGAAAGTTATTTAGTGTCCGTCAAAGCACATTTTTTGTTCTGGGTTGAAGTACAATTCCCAATTTAGCAATTTCATAATTTAGTGGTTCCTGCTATATCAGAGCTATTTGAAATCTATCCCTAAAAGGGTATATAATATTCAAGGTGCACATTGGGTCATTCAGAATAACTTCACACACACCCGCTACTGTGTATTTCCAAGTCTAATTCTGTCACTAAACCCATACCTGTCACCCAGCGCCTAAATACTAGGCCTCAAATTTATATCCTGCTAAATCTCTCGTTACCGCTGTCCTGTTGTGGCTGGGAAAGTTATTTAGTGTCCGTCAAAGCACATTTTTTGTTCTGGGTTGAAATACAATTCCCAATTTAGCAATTTCATAATTTAGTGGTTCCTGCTATATCAGAGCTATTTGAAATCTATCCCTAAAAGGGTAAATAATATTCAAGGTGCACATTGGGTCATTCAGAATAACTTCACACACACCCGCTACTGTGTATTTCCAAGTCTAATTCTGTCACTAAACCCATACCTGTCACCCAGCGCCTAAATACTAGGCCTCAAATTTATATCCTGCTAAATCTCTCGTTACCGCTGTCCTGTTGTGGCTGGGAAAGTTATTTAGTGTCCGTCAAAGCACATTTTTTGTTCTGGGTTGAAATACAATTCCCAATTTAGCAATTTCATAATTTAGTGGTTTCTGCTATATCAGAGCTATTTGAAATCTATCCCTAAAAGGGTATATAATATTCAAGGTGCACATTGGGTCATTCAGAATAACTTCACACACACCCGCTACTGTGTATTTCTAAGTCTAATTCTGTCACTAAACCCATACCTGTCACCCAGCGCCTAAATACTAGGCCTCAAATTTATATCCTGCTAAATCTCTCGTTAACGCTGTCCTGTTGTGGCTGGGAAAGTTATTTAGTGTCCGTCAAAGCACATTTTTTGTTCTGGGTTGAAATACAATTCCCAATTTAGCAATTTCATAATTTAGTGGTTTCTGCTATATCAGAGCTATTTGAAATCTATCCCTAAAAGGGTATATAATATTCAAGGTGCACATTGGGTCATTCAGAATAACTTCACACACACACGCTTCTGTGCATTTCCAAGTCTAATTCTGTCACTAAATCCATACCGGTCACCCAGCGCCTAAATACTAGGCCTCAAATTTATATCCCGCTGAATTTGAATACAATACATTGGGCCAAATAATATATTTGTTGTTGTGGTGAACCATAACAATGAGAAAAACATCTAGTAAGGGACGCGGACGTGGACATGGTCGTGGTGGTGTTAGTGGACCCTCTGGTGCTGGGAGAGGACGTGGCCGTTCTGCCACATCCACACGTCCTAGTGTACCAACTACCTCAGGTCCCAGTAGCCGCCAGAATTTACAGCGATATATGGTGGGGCCCAATGCCGTTCTAAGGATGGTAAGGCCTGAGCAGGTACAGGCATTAGTCAATTGGGTGGCCGACAGTGGATCCAGCACGTTCACATTATCTCCCACCCAGTCTTCTGCAGAAAGCGCACAGATGGCGCCTGAAAACCAACCCCATCAGTCTGTCACATCACCCCCATGCATACCAGGGAAACTGTCTCAGCCTCAAGTTATGCAGCAGTCTCTTATGCTGTTTGAAGACTCCGCTGGCAGGGTTTCCCAAGGGCATCCACCTAGCCCTTCCCCAGCGGTGAAAGACATAGAATGCACTGACGCACAACCACTTATGTTTCCTGATGATGAGGACATGGGAATACCACCTCAGCATGTCTCTGATGATGACGAAACACAGGTGCCAACTGCTGCGTCTTTCTGCAGTGTGCAGACTGAACAGGAGGTCAGGGATCAAGACTGGGTGGAAGACGATGCAGGGGACGATGAGGTCCTAGACCCCACATGGAATGAAGGTCGTGCCACTGACTTTCACAGTTCGGAGGAAGAGGCAGTGGTGAGACCGAGCCAACAGCGTAGCAAAAGAGGGAGCAGTGGGCAAAAGCAGAACACCCGCCGCCAAGAGACTCCGCCTGCTACTGACCGCCGCCATCTGGGACCGAGCACCCCAAAGGCAGCTTCAAGGAGTTCCCTGGCATGGCACTTCTTCAAACAATGTGCTGACGACAAGACCCGAGTGGTTTGCACGCTGTGCCATCAGAGCCTGAAGCGAGGCATTAACGTTCTGAACCTGAGCACAACCTGCATGACCAGGCACCTGCATGCAAAGCATGAACTGCAGTGGAGTAAACACCTTAAAACCAAGGAAGTCACTCAGGCTCCCCCTGCTACCTCTTCTGCTGCTGCCGCCTCGGCCTATTCTGCTGCTGCCGCCTCGGCCTCTTCCTCCGCCTCTGGAGGAACGTTGGCACCTGCCGCCCAGCAAACAGGGGATGTACCACCAACACCACCACCACCACCTCCGTCACCAAGCGTCTCAACCATGTCACACGCCAGCGTTCAGCTCTCCATCTCACAAACATTTGATAGAAAGCGTAAATTCCCACCTAGCCACCCTCGATCCCTGACCCTGAATGCCAGCATTTCTAAACTACTGGCCTATGAAATGCTGTCATTTAGGCTGGTGGACACAGACAGCTTCAAACAGCTCATGTCGCTTGCTGTCCCACAGTATGTTGTTCCCAGCCGGCACTACTTCTCCAAGAGAGCCGTGCCTTCCCTGCACAACCAAGTATCCGATAAAATCAAGTGTGCACTGCGCAACGCCATCTGTAGCAAGGTCCACCTAACCACAGATACGTGGACCAGTAAGCACGGCCAGGGACGCTATATCTCCCTAACTGCACACTGGGTAAATGTAGTGGCAGCTGGGCCCCAGGCGGAGAGCTGTTTGGCGCACGTCCTTCCGCCGCCAAGGATCGCAGGGCAACATTCTTTGCCTCCTGTTGCCACCTCCTCCTTCTCGGCTTCCTCCTCCTCTTCTTCCACCTGCTCATCCAGTCAGCCACACACCTTCACCACCAACTTCAGCACAGCCCGGGGTAAACGTCAGCAGGCCATTCTGAAACTCATATGTTTGGGGGACAGGCCCCACACCGCACAGGAGTTGTGGCGGGGTATTGAACAACAGACCGACGAGTGGTTGCTGCCGGTGAGCCTCAAGCCCGGCCTGGTGGTGTGTGATAATGGGCGAAATCTCGTTGCAGCTCTGGGACTAGCCAATTTGACGCACATCCCTTGCTTGGCGCATGTGCTGAATTTGGTGGTGCAGAAGTTCATTCACAACTACCCCGACATGTCAGAGCTGCTGCATAAAGTGCGGGCCGTCTGTTCGCGCTTCCGGCGTTCACATCCTGCTGCTGCTCGCCTGTCTGCGCTACAGCGTAACTTCGGCCTTCCCGCTCACCGCCTCATATGCGACGTGCCCACCAGGTGGAACTCCACCTTGCACATGCTGGACAGACTGTGCGAGCAGCAGCAGGCCATAGTGGAGTTTCAGCTGCAGCACGCACGGGTCAGTCGCACTACAGAACAGCACCACTTCACCACCAATGACTGGGCCTCCATGCGAGACCTGTGTGCCCTGTTGCGCTGTTTCGAGTACTCCACCAACATGGCCAGTGGCGATGACACCGTTATCAGCGTTACAATACCACTTCTATGTCTCCTTGAGAAAACACTTAGGGCGATGATGGAAGAGGAGGTGGCCCAGGAGGAGGAGGAGGAGGAGGAGGAGGAAGAGGGGTCATTTTTAGCACTTTCAGGCCAGTCTCTTCGAAGTGACTCAGAGGGAGGTTTTTGGCAACAGCAGAGGCCAGGTACAAATGTGGCCAGCCAGGGCCCACTACTGGAGGACGAGGAGGACGAGGATGAGGAGGAGGTGGAGGAGGATGAGGATGAAGCATGGTCACAGCGGGGTGGCACCCAACGCAGCTCGGGTCCATCACTGGTGCGTGGCTGGGGGGAAAGGCAGGACGATGACGATACGCCTCCCACAGAGGACAGCTTGTCCTTACCCCTGGGCAGCCTGGCACACATGAGCGACTACATGCTGCAGTGCCTGCGCAACGACAGCAGAGTTGCCCACATTTTAACCTGTGCGGACTACTGGGTTGCCACCCTGCTGGATCCACGCTACAAAGACAATGTGCCCACCTTACTTCCTGCACTGGAGCGTGATAGGAAGATGCGCGAGTACAAGCGCACGTTGGTAGACGCGCTACTGAGAGCATTCCCAAATGTCACAGGGGAACAAGTGGAAGCCCAAGGCCAAGGCAGAGGAGGAGCAAGAGGTCGCCAAGGCAGCTGTGTCACGGCCAGCTCCTCTGAGGGCAGGGTTAGCATGGCAGAGATGTGGAAAAGTTTTGTCAACACGCCACAGCTAACTGCACCACCACCTGATACGCAACGTGTTAGCAGGAGGCAACATTTCACTAACATGGTGGAACAGTACGTGTGCACACCCCTCCACGTACTGACTGATGGTTCGGCCCCATTCAACTTCTGGGTCTCTAAATTGTCCACGTGGCCAGAGCTAGCCTTTTATGCCTTGGAGGTGCTGGCCTGCCCGGCAGCCAGCGTTTTGTCTGAACGTGTATTCAGCACGGCAGGGGGCGTCATTACAGACAAACGCAGCCGCCTGTCTACAGCCAATGTGGACAAGCTGACGTTCATAAAAATGAACCAGGCATGGATCCCACAGGACCTGTCCGTCCCTTGTCCAGATTAGACATTAACTACCTCCCCATAACCATATATTATTGGACTCCAGGGCACTTCCTCATTCAATCCTATTTTTATTTTCATTTTACCATTATATTGCGAGGCTACCCAAAGTTGAATGAACCTCTCCTCTGCCTGTGTGCTAGGCCTAAATATATGCCAATGGACTGTTGCAGTGGTGGCTGACATGAAGCCTGATTCTCTGCTATGACATGCAGACTAATTCTCTGCTGACATGAAGCCAGATTGTCTGTTACGGGACCTCTCTCCTCTGCCTGGGTGCTGGGCCTAAATTTATGACAATGGACTGTTGCAGTGGTGGCTGACGTGAAGCCTGATTCTCTGCTATGACATGCAGACTGATTCTCTGCTGACATGAAGCCAGATTGTCTGTTACGGGACCTCTCTGCTCTGCCTGTGTGCTAGGCCTAAATATATGCCAATGGACTGTTGCAGTGGTGGGTGACGTGAAGCCTCATTCTCTGCTATGACATGCAGACTGATTCTCTGCTGACATGAAGCCAGATCGTCTGTTACGGGACCTCTCTGCTCTGCCTGTGTGCTAGGCCTAAATATATGCCAATGGACTGTTGCAGTGGTGGGTGACGTGAAGCCTCATTCTCTGCTATGACATGCAGACTGATTCTCTGCTGACATGAAGCCAGATTGTCTGTTACGGGACCTCTCTGCTCTGCCTGTGTGCTAGGCCTAAATATATGCCAATGGACTGTTGCAGTGGTGGGTGACGTGAAGCCTCATTCTCTGCTATGACATGCAGACTGATTCTCTGCTGACATGAAGCCAGATCGTCTGTTACGGGACCTCTCTGCTCTGCCTGTGTGCTAGGCCTAAATATATGCCAATGGACTGTTGCAGTGGTGGGTGACGTGAAGCCTCATTCTCTGCTATGACATGCAGACTGATTCTCTGCTGACATGAAGCCAGATTGTCTGTTACGGGACCTCTCTGCTCTGCCTGTGTGCTAGGCCTAAATATATGCCAATGGACTGTTGCAGTGGTGGGTGACGTGAAGCCTCATTCTCTGCTATGACATGCAGACTGATTCTCTGCTGTCATGAAGCCAGATTGTCTGTTACGGGACCTCTCTGCTCTGCCTGTGTGCTAGGCCTAAATATATGCCAATGGACTGTTGCAGTGGTGGGTGACGTGAAGCCTCATTCTCTGCTATGACATGCAGACTGATTCTCTGCTGACATGAAGCCAGATCGTCTGTTACGGGACCTCTCTGCTCTGCCTGTGTGCTAGGCCTAAATATATGCCAATGGACTGTTGCAGTGGTGGGTGACGTGAAGCCTCATTCTCTGCTATGACATGCAGACTGATTCTCTGCTGACATGAAGCCAGATTGTCTGTTACGGGACCTCTCTGCTCTGCCTGTGTGCTAGGCCTAAATATATGCCAATGGACTGTTGCAGTGGTGGGTGACGTGAAGCCTCATTCTCTGCTATGACATGCAGACTGATTCTCTGCTGTCATGAAGCCAGATTGTCTGTTACGGGACCTCTCTGCTCTGCCTGTGTGCTAGGCCTAAATATATGCCAATGGACTGTTGCAGTGGTGGGTGACGTGAAGCCTCATTCTCTGCTATGACATGCAGACTGATTCTCTGCTGACATGAAGCCAGATTGTCTGTTACGGGACCTCTCTCCTCTGCCTGTGTGCTAGGCCTAAATATATGCCAGCGGACTGTTGCAGTGGTGGCTGACGTGAAGCCTCATTCTCTGCTATGACATGCAGACTAATTCTCTGCTGACATGAAGCCAGATTGTCTGTTACGGGACCTCTCTCCTCTGCCTGGGTGCTGGGCCTAAATTTATGACAATGGACTGTTGCAGTGGTGGCTGACGTGAAGCCTGATTCTCTGCTATGACATGCAGACTGATTCTCTGCTGACATGAAGCCAGATCCTCTGTTACGGGACCTCTCTCCTCTGCCTGGGTGCTGGGCCTAAATTTATGACAATGGACTGTTGCAGTGGTGGCTGACGTGAAGCCTGATTCTCTGCTATGACATGCAGACTGATTCTCTGCTGACATGAAGCCAGATCCTCTGTTACGGGACCTCTCTCCTCTGCCTGGGTGCTGGGCCTAAATTTATGAAAATGGACTCTTACAGTGGTGGGTGACGTGAAGCCTGATTCTCTGCTATGACATGAAGACTGATTCTCTGCTGACATGAAGCCAGATTGTCTGTTACGGGACCTCTCTCCTCTGCCTGGGTGCCGGGGCCTAAATATCTGAGAATGGACTGTTCCAGTGGTGGGTGACGGGAAGCCAGATTCTCTGCTATGGAACCTCTCTCCAATAGGGATGAGCGAACTCGAACTGTATAGTTCGGGTTCGTACCGAATTTTGGGGTGTCCGTGACACGGACCCGAACCCGGACATTTTCGTAAAAGTCCGGGTTCGGGTTCGGTGTTCGTCGCTTTCTTGGCGCTTTTGTGACGCTTTCTTGGCGCTTTTTGAAAGGCTGCAAAGCAGCCTATCAACAAGCGTCATACTACTTGCCCCAAGAGGCCGTCACAGCCATGCCTACTATTGGCATGGCTGTGATTGGCCAGAGCACCATGTGACCCAGCCTCTATTTAAGCTGGAGTCACATAGCGCCGCCCGTCACTCTGCTCTGATTAGCGTAGGGAGAGGTTGCGGATGCGACAGTAGGGCGAGATTAGGCAGATTAACTCCTCCAAAGGACTTCACTTGATTAATCGATCGATCTGCAGCTGTGCATCATTGAGCTGCTGAAATTCAAATGCTCACTCACTGTTTTTAGGCTGCCCAGACCGTTTGTCAGTCACTTTTTTCTGGGGTGATCGGCGGCCATTTTGTGTCTTGTGCGGTGCTGCGACCAAGTGCATCCAAGCTGCGACCAAGTGCATTTAACCCTCAATGGTGTGGTTGTTTTTTGGCTAAAGCCTACATCAGGGTGAAGCTGTCACACCAAGTGCATTTAACCAGCAATAGTCTGTTCATTTTTTGGCCATATACTACATCAGGGGCAAGCTGCGCCCGTCACCAAGTGCATTTAACCCTCAGTAGTGTGGTGCGTCAAGCTGTGACACCAAGTGCATTTAACCAGCAATAGTCTGTTCATTTTTTGGCCATATACTAAATCAGGGGCAAGCTGCGCCCGTCACCAAGTGCATTTAACCAGCAATAGTGTGGTTATTTTTTGGCCATATCCCAGTCTAATTCTGTCACTAAATCCATACCGGTCACCCAGCGCCTAAATACTAGGCCTCAAATTTATATCCCGCTAAATCTCTCGTTACCGCTGTCCTGTTGTGGCTGGGAAAGTTATTTAGTGTCCGTCAAAGCACATTTTTTGTTCTGGGTTGAAGTACAATTCCCAATTTAGCAATTTCATAATTTAGTGGTTCCTGCTATATCAGAGCTATTTGAAATCTATCCCTAAAAGGGTATATAATATTCAAGGTGCACATTGGGTCATTCAGAATAACTTCACACACACCCGCTACTGTGTATTTCCAAGTCTAATTCTGTCACTAAACCCATACCTGTCACCCAGCGCCTAAATACTAGGCCTCAAATTTATATTCTGCTAAATCTCTCGTTACCGCTGTCCTGTTGTGGCTGGGAAAGTTATTTAGTGTCCGTCAAAGCACATTTTTTGTTCTGGGTTGAAATACAATTCCCAATTTAGCAATTTCATAATTTAGTGGTTTCTGCTATATCAGAGCTATTTGAAATCTATCCCTAAAAGGGTATATAATATTCAAGGTGCACATTGGGTCATTCAGAATAACTTCACACACACCCGCTACTGTGTATTTCCAAGTCTAATTCTGTCACTAAACCCATACCTGTCACCCAGCGCCTAAATACTAGGCCTCAAATTTATATCCTGCTAAATCTCTCGTTAACGCTGTCCTGTTGTGGCTGGGAAAGTTATTTAGTGTCCGTCAAAGCACATTTTTTGTTCTGGGTTGAAATACAATTCCCAATTTAGCAATTTCATAATTTAGTGGTTTCTGCTATATCAGAGCTATTTGAAATCTATCCCTAAAAGGGTATATAATATTCAAGGTGCACATTGGGTCATTCAGAATAACTTCACACACACCCGCTACTGTGTATTTCTAAGTCTAATTCTGTCACTAAACCCATACCTGTCACCCAGCGCCTAAATACTAGGCCTCAAATTTATATCCTGCTAAATCTCTCGTTAACGCTGTCCTGTTGTGGCTGGGAAAGTTATTTAGTGTCCGTCAAAGCACATTTTTTGTTCTGGGTTTAAATACAATTCCCAATTTAACAATTTCATAATTTAGTGGTTTCTGCTATATCAGAGCTATTTGAAATCTATCCCTAAAAGGGTATATAATATTCAAGGTGCACATTGGGTCATTCAGAATAACTTCACACACACCCGCTACTGTGTATTTCCAAGTCTAATTCTGTCACTAAACCCATACCTGTCACCCAGCGCCTAAATACTAGGCCTCAAATTTATATCCTGCTAAATCTCTCGTTAACGCTGTCCTGTTGTGGCTGGGAAAGTTATTTAGTGTCCGTCAAAGCACATTTTTTGTTCTGGGTTGAAATACAATTCCCAATTTAGCAATTTCATAATTTAGTGGTTTCTGCTATATCAGAGCTATTTGAAATCTATCCCTAAAAGGGTATATAATATTCAAGGTGCACATTGGGTCATTCAGAATAACTTCACACACACCCGCTACTGTGTATTTCCAAGTCTAATTCTGTCACTAAACCCATACCTGTCACCCAGCGCCTAAATACTAGGCCTCAAATTTATATCCTGCTAAATCTCTCGTTACCGCTGTCCTGTTGTGGCTGGGAAAGTTATTTAGTGTCCGTCAAAGCACATTTTTTGTTCTGGGTTGAAATACAATTCCCAATTTAGCAATTTCATAATTTAGTGGTTTCTGCTATATCAGAGCTATTTGAAATCTATCCCTAAAAGGGTATATAATATTCAAGGTGCACATTGGGTCATTCAGAATAACTTCACACACACCCGCTACTGTGTATTTCCAAGTCTAATTCTGTCACTAAACCCATACCTGTCACCCAGCGCCTAAATACTAGGCCTCAAATTTATATCCTGCTAAATCTCTCGTTAACGCTGTCCTGTTGTGGCTGGGAAAGTTATTTAGTGTCCGTCAAAGCACATTTTTTGTTCTGGGTTTAAATTCAATTCCCAATTTAACAATTTCATAATTTAGTGGTTTCTGCTATATCAGAGCTATTTGAAATCTATCCCTAAAAGGGTATATAATATTCAAGGTGCACATTGGGTCATTCAGAATAACTTCACACACACCCGCTACTGTGTATTTCCAAGTCTAATTCTGTCACTAAACCCATACCTGTCACCCAGCGCCTAAATACTAGGCCTCAAATTTATATCCTGCTAAATCTCTCGTTACCGCTGTCCTGTTGTGGCTGGGAAAGTTATTTAGTGTCCGTCAAAGCACATTTCTTGTTCTGGGTTGAAATACAATTCCCAATTTAGCAATTTCATAATTTAGTGGTTTCTGCTATATCAGAGCTATTTGAAATCTATCCCTAAAAGGGTATATAATATTCAAGGTGCACATTGGGTCATTCAGAATAACTTCACACACACCCGCTACTGTGTATTTCTAAGTCTAATTCTGTCACTAAACCCATACCTGTCACCCAGCGCCTAAATACTAGGCCTCAAATTTATATCCTGCTAAATCTCTCGTTAACGCTGTCCTGTTGTGGCTGGGAAAGTTATTTAGTGTCCGTCAAAGCACATTTTTTGTTCTGGGTTTAAATACAATTCCCAATTTAACAATTTCATAATTTAGTGGTTTCTGCTATATCAGAGCTATTTGAAATCTATCCCTAAAAGGGTATATAATATTCAAGGTGCACATTGGGTCATTCAGAATAACTTCCCACACACCCGCTACTGTGTATTTCCAAGTCTAATTCTGTCACTAAACCCATACCTGTCACCCAGCGCCTAAATACTAGGCCTCAAATTTATATCCTGCTAAATCTCTCGTTAACGCTGTCCTGTTGTGGCTGGGAAAGTTATTTAGTGTCCGTCAAAGCACATTTTTTGTTCTGGGTTTAAATACAATTCCCAATTTAACAATTTCATAATTTAGTGGTTTCTGCTATATCAGAGCTATTTGAAATCTATCCCTAAAAGGGTATATAATATTCAAGGTGCACATTGGGTCATTCAGAATAACTTCACACACACACGCTTCTGTGCATTTCCAAGTCTAATTCTGTCACTAAATCCATACCGGTCACCCAGCGCCTAAATACTAGGCCTCAAATTTATATCCCGCTGAATTTGAATACAATACATTGGGCCAAATAATATATTTGTTGTTGTGGTGAACCATAACAATGAGAAAAACATCTAGTAAGGGACGCGGACGTGGACATGGTCGTGGTGGTGTTAGTGGACCCTCTGGTGCTGGGAGAGGACGTGGCCGTTCTGCCACATCCACACGACCTAGTGTACCAACTACCTCAGGTCCCAGTAGCCGCCAGAATTTACAGCGATATATGGTGGGGCCCAATGCCGTTCTAAGGATGGTAAGGCCTGAGCAGGTACAGGCATTAGTCAATTGGGTGGCCGACAGTGGATCCAGCACGTTCACATTATCTCCCACCCAGTCTTCTGCAGAAAGCGCACAGATGGCGCCTGAAAACCAACCCCATCAGTCTGTCACATCACCCCCATGCATACCAGGGAAACTGTCTCAGCCTCAAGTTATGCAGCAGTCTCTTATGCTGTTTGAAGACTCCGCTGGCAGGGTTTCCCAAGGGCATCCACCTAGCCCTTCCCCAGCGGTGAAAGACATAGAATGCACTGACGCACAACCACTTATGTTTCCTGATGATGAGGACATGGGAATACCACCTCAGCATGTCTCTGATGATGACGAAACACAGGTGCCAACTGCTGCGTCTTTCTGCAGTGTGCAGACTGAACAGGAGGTCAGGGATCAAGACTGGGTGGAAGACGATGCAGGGGACGATGAGGTCCTAGACCCCACATGGAATGAAGGTCGTGCCACTGACTTTCACAGTTCGGAGGAAGAGGCAGTGGTGAGACCGAGCCAACAGCGTAGCAAAAGAGGGAGCAGTGGGCAAAAGCAGAACACCCGCCGCCAAGAGACTCCGCCTGCTACTGACCGCCGCCATCTGGGACCGAGCACCCCAAAGGCAGCTTCAAGGAGTTCCCTGGCATGGCACTTCTTCAAACAATGTGCTGACGACAAGACCCGAGTGGTTTGCACGCTGTGCCATCAGAGCCTGAAGCGAGGCATTAACGTTCTGAACCTGAGCACAACCTGCATGACCAGGCACCTGCATGCAAAGCATGAACTGCAGTGGAGTAAACACCTTAAAACCAAGGAAGTCACTCAGGCTCCCCCTGCTACCTCTTCTGCTGCTGCCGCCTCGGCCTATTCTGCTGCTGCCGCCTCGGCCTCTTCCTCCGCCTCTGGAGGAACGTTGGCACCTGCCGCCCAGCAAACAGGGGATGTACCACCAACACCACCACCACCACCTCCGTCACCAAGCGTCACAACCATGTCACACGCCAGCGTTCAGCTCTCCATCTCACAAACATTTGATAGAAAGCGTAAATTCCCACCTAGCCACCCTCGATCCCTGGCCCTGAATGCCAGCATTTCTAAACTACTGGCCTATGAAATGCTGTCATTTAGGCTGGTGGACACAGACAGCTTCAAACAGCTCATGTCGCTTGCTGTCCCACAGTATGTTGTTCCCAGCCGGCACTACTTCTCCAAGAGAGCCGTGCCTTCCCTGCACAACCAAGTATCCGATAAAATCAAGTGTGCACTGCGCAACGCCATCTGTAGCAAGGTCCACCTAACCACAGATACGTGGACCAGTAAGCACGGCCAGGGACGCTATATCTCCCTAACTGCACACTGGGTAAATGTAGTGGCAGCTGGGCCCCAGGCGGAGAGCTGTTTGGCGCACGTCCTTCCGCCGCCAAGGATCGCAGGGCAACATTCTTTGCCTCCTGTTGCCACCTCCTCCTTCTCGGCTTCCTCCTCCTCTTCTTCCACCTGCTCATCCAGTCAGCCACACACCTTCACCACCAACTTCAGCACAGCCCGGGGTAAACGTCAGCAGGCCATTCTGAAACTCATATGTTTGGGGGACAGGCCCCACACCGCACAGGAGTTGTGGCGGGGTATTGAACAACAGACCGACGAGTGGTTGCTGCCGGTGAGCCTCAAGCCCGGCCTGGTGGTGTGTGATAATGGGCGAAATCTCGTTGCAGCTCTGGGACTAGCCAATTTGACGCACATCCCTTGCTTGGCGCATGTGCTGAATTTGGTGGTGCAGAAGTTCATTCACAACTACCCCGACATGTCAGAGCTGCTGCATAAAGTGCGGGCCGTCTGTTCGCGCTTCCGGCGTTCACATCCTGCTGCTGCTCGCCTGTCTGCGCTACAGCGTAACTTCGGCCTTCCCGCTCACCGCCTCATATGCGACGTGCCCACCAGGTGGAACTCCACCTTGCACATGCTGGACAGACTGTGCGAGCAGCAGCAGGCCATAGTGGAGTTTCAGCTGCAGCACGCACGGGTCAGTCGCACTACAGAACAGCACCACTTCACCACCAATGACTGGGCCTCCATGCGAGACCTGTGTGCCCTGTTGCGCTGTTTCGAGTACTCCACCAACATGGCCAGTGGCGATGACACCGTTATCAGCGTTACAATACCACTTCTATGTCTCCTTGAGAAAACACTTAGGGCGATGATGGAAGAGGAGGTGGCCCAGGAGGAGGAGGAGGAGGAGGAGGAAGAGGGGTCATTTTTAGCACTTTCAGGCCAGTCTCTTCGAAGTGACTCAGAGGGAGGTTTTTGGCAACAGCAGAGGCCAGGTACAAATGTGGCCAGCCAGGGCCCACTACTGGAGGACGAGGAGGACGAGGATGAGGAGGAGGTGGAGGAGGATGAGGATGAAGCATGGTCACAGCGGGGTGGCACCCAACGCAGCTCAGGTCCATCACTGGTGCGTGGCTGGGGGGAAAGGCAGGACGATGACGATACGCCTCCCACAGAGGACAGCTTGTCCTTACCCCTGGGCAGCCTGGCACACATGAGCGACTACATGCTGCAGTGCCTGCGCAACGACAGCAGAGTTGCCCACATTTTAACCTGTGCGGACTACTGGGTTGCCACCCTGCTGGATCCACACTACAAAGACAATGTGCCCACCTTACTTCCTGCACTGGAGCGTGATAGGAAGATGCGCGAGTACAAGCGCACGTTGGTAGACGCGCTACTGAGAGCATTCCCAAATGTCACAGGGGAACAAGTGGAAGCCCAAGGCCAAGGCAGAGGAGGAGCAAGAGGTCGCCAAGGCAGCTGTGTCACGGCCAGCTCCTCTGAGGGCAGGGTTAGCATGGCAGAGATGTGGAAAACTTTTGTCAACACGCCACAGCTAACTGCACCACCACCTGATACGCAACGTGTTAGCAGGAGGCAACATTTCACTAACATGGTGGAACAGTACGTGTGCACACCCCTCCACGTACTGACTGATGGTTCGGCCCCATTCAACTTCTGGGTCTCTAAATTGTCCACGTGGCCAGAGCTAGCCTTTTATGCCTTGGAGGTGCTGGCCTGCCCGGCAGCCAGCGTTTTGTCTGAACGTGTATTCAGCACGGCAGGGGGCGTCATTACAGACAAACGCAGCCGCCTGTCTACAGCCAATGTGGACAAGCTGACGTTCATAAAAATGAACCAGGCATGGATCCCACAGGACCTGTCCGTCCCTTGTCCAGATTAGACATTAACTACCTCCCCATAACCATATATTATTGGACTCCAGGGCACTTCCTCATTCAATCCTATTTTTATTTTCATTTTACCATTGCGAGGCTACCCAAAGTTGAATGAACCTCTCCTCTGCCTGTGTGCTAGGCCTAAATATATGCCAATGGACTGTTGCAGTGGTGGCTGACATGAAGCCTGATTCTCTGCTATGACATGCAGACTAATTCTCTGCTGACATGAAGCCAGATTGTCTGTTACGGGACCTCTCTCCTCTGCCTGGGTGCTGGGCCTAAATATATGCCAATGGACTGTTGCAGTGGTGGCTGACGTGAAGCCTCATTCTCTGCTATGACATGCAGACTGATTCTCTGCTGACATGAAGACAGATTCTCTGTTACGGGACCTCCCTCCTCTGCCTGGGTGCTGGGCCTAAATATATGCCAATGGACTGTTGCAGTGGTGGCTGATGTGAAGCCTTATTCTCTGCTATGACATGCAGACTGATTCTCTGCTGACATGAAGCCAGATTCTCTGTTACGGGACCTCCCTCCTCTGCCTGGGTGCTGGGCCTAAATATATGCCAATGGACTGTTGCAGTGGTGGCTGACGTGAAGCCTTATTCTCTGCTATGACATGCAGACTGATTCTCTGCTGACATGAAGCCAGATTCTCTGTTACGGGACCTCCCTCCTCTGCCTGGGTGCTGGGCCTAAATATATGCCAATGGACTGTTGCAGTGGTGGCTGACGTGAAGCCTCATTCTCTGCTATGACATGCAGACTAATTCTCTGCTGACATGAAGCCAGATTCTCTGTTACGGGACCTCTCTCCTCTGCCTGGGTGCTGGGGCTAAATTTATGAAAATGGACTCTTACAGTGGTGGGTGACGTGAAGCCAGATTCTCTGCTATGGGACCTCTCTCCAATTGATTTTGGTTAATTTTTATTTATTTAATTTTTATTTTAATTCATTTCCCTATCCACATTTGTTTGCAGGGGATTTACCTACATGTTGCTGCCTTTTGCAGCCCTCTAGCTCTTTCCTGGGCTGTTTTACAGCCTTTTTAGTGCCGAAAAGTTCGGGTCCCCATTGACTTCAATGGGGTTCGGGTTCGGGACGAAGTTCGGATCGGGTTCGGATCCCGAACCCGAACATTTCCGGGATGTTCGGCCGAACTTCTCGAACCCGAACATCCAGGTGTTCGCTCAACTCTACTCTCCAATTGATTTTGGTTAATTTTTATTTATTTAATTTTTATTTTAATTAATTTCCCTATCCACATTTGTTTGCAGGGGATTTACCTACATGTTGCTGCCTTTTGCAGCCCTCTAGCCCTTTCCTGGGCTGTTTTACAGCCGTTTTAGTGCCGAAAAGTTCGGGTCCCCATTGACTTCAATAGGGTTCTGGTTCGGGACGAAGTTCGGATCGGGTTCGGATCCCGAACCCGAACATTTCCGGGATGTTCGGCCGAACTTCTCGAACCCGAACATCCAGGTGTTCGCTCAACTCTAATAGTAATAGCTCCAAAAATAGTTATTACTTTACATTCCCCATATGTCTACTTCATGTTTGGATCATTTTGGGAATGATATTTTATGTTTTGGGGATGTTACAAGGCTTAGAACTTTAGAAGCAAATCTTTAGGGACCAGTTCAGGTCTGAAGTCACTTTGCGAGGCTTACATAATAGAAACCACCCAAAAATGACCCCATTCTATAAACTACACTGCTCAAGGTATTCAAAACTGATTTTACAAACTTTGTTAACCCTTTAGATGTTTCACAAGAATTAATGGAAAATAGAGATACATTTTCAAGATTTCACTTTTTTGTCAGATTTTCCATTTTAATATTTTTTTTCCGGTTACAAAGCAAGGGTTAACAGCCAAACCAAACTCAATATTTATGGCCCTGATTCTTTAGTTTACAGAAACACCCCATATGTGGTCGTAAACCGCTGTACGGGCACACGGCAGGGCGCAGAAGGAAAGGAATGCCATACTGCCATACAGTTTTTGGAAGGCAGGTTTTGCTGGACTGGTTTTTTTGACACCATGTCCCATTTGAAGCCACTGATGTACCCCTAGAGTAGAAACTCCATAAAAGTGACCCCATCTAAGAAACTACACCCCTCAAGGTATTCAAAACTGATTTTACAAATGTCGTTAACCCTTTAGGTGTTCCACAAGAATTAATGGAAAATAAAGATACAATTTCAATATTTAAATTTTTTGGGCAGATTTAAAATTTTAATAATTTTTTTCCAGTTACAAAGCAAGGGTTAACAGCTAAACAAAACTCTATATTTATGGCCCTGATTCTGTAGTTTACAGAAACACCCCATATGTGGTTGTAAACTGCTGTACGGGCACACGGCAGGGCGCAGAAGGAAAGGAATGCCATGCGGTTTTTGGAAGGCAGGTTTGCTGGACTGTTTTTTTTTTACACCATGTCCCATTTGAAGCCCTCCTGATGCAACCCTAGAGTAGAAACTCCCAAAAAGTGGCCCCATTTTCGAATCAACGGGAAGGGGTGGCAGTATTGTTGGTACTAGTTTAGGATACATATGATTTTTGGTTGCTCTATATTACACTTTTTGTGAGGCAAGATAACAAGAAATAGCTGTTTTGGCACTGTTTTTATTTTTTGTTATTTACAACATTCATCTGACAGGTTATATCACGTGATATTTTTATAGACCAGGTTGTCACGGATGCGGCGATAGCTAATATGTATACTTTGTATTTATGTAAGTTTTGCACAATGATTTTATATTTTAAGCAAAAAAAATCATGTTTTAGTGTTTCCATAGTCTGAGAGCCATAATTTTTTAAGTTTTTGGGCGATTACCTTGGGTAGGGTAGGATTTTTGCGGGATAAAATGACGGTTTTATTGGCACTATTTTGGGGTGCGTATGACTTTTTGATCCCTTGCTGTTGTACTTTTTGTGATGTAAGGGGACCCAAAAATTGTATATTTAGCACAGTTTTTATTTTTTATTTTTTACGGTGTTCATCTGAAAGGTTAGGTCATGGGATATTTTTATAGATCCGGTCGATACGAACATGGCGATACCTAATATGTATACTTTTTCCCCCCTATTTTTTACCAATTTTTTTACTTTATTTGGGGAAAATTACATTTTTGTTTATTTTTACTTGAAAACTTTGAATTTTTTTGGGGGAAAACTTTATTTTTTTTTAACTTTCTTTTTTGTCCCACTTTGGGACTTAAACTTTTGGGGGTATATTCCTATACAAATCATTCCAATACTGTATTGGAATGCATAGGCTGTATGAGTAATACTGTGTATTACTCATACAGCTTTCGGGGCCTGTGAGATCCAGGCGGCGGGATCTCACAGGCTCTTCACCGGAAGGCAGCACAGACACGATGGTACCACTGCTGCACCAGGTAAAAGTCACGGGACCCCCCCTCCCCCGTGCATTTAGCCAAGGTGCCTTCTCAATGATTTGAGCAGGCACCTTGTTCCGATCACCGCCCGCCGGGCGGCGGTGAACGGAACAACACATGACGTCATGTGTTCTTAAGGACTTGGGAAACATGCCGTACCGGTACGTCATGTGTCCGTAAAGGGTTAAACAAGCCTTACCTGTTGATTCATCCACTACTTTATTACCAATGATTTGTTTACATAGCAGTAGGACTGATGATGGGCTATATGTCTAGCCTCACCTTTCGTAAATGTATAGACTCTAGTCTTTCACAATACAAATGCAATGCATTATTACGATATGCTAGCAAAACCATTGACATTCTGCAATAAACATTATAAAGAGTCACTGACCACATATAGCATAAACAACTCCCGACAGAGTAACACAAAATGATTTATTTTTAAGCTGTTCACCTCTTGCCACTCATCTTTGAATATTTTGTACTATGAAGAAAGGTAAGGATGTACACATAGGTACTGGCACTATCTCTACTGTCATTTCAACAAAGAATGGGGGGGGGGTATGACAGGAACATCGGTACTAGAATGGCAAGAGAAGCTTTTTGCTCTTTGTAGATTTTGAGTAGAGAAAAGCACAAGGAGAAGCTTCAGAATTACAATGATTTCTAATGATTCTTCCCTCTATTCAACAAACACCAACAGCAACCAGCGCAGGTAACAATGGTAGTAAAGAATGTCTCTGGCATCCCCTGTACCATCTTCTTATTACTGAAGTTCATACCTCAAAATTTTGGTGGTAAAACAGGGACCTACACAATATTAGTTTAATGTTGTGGCTGGTCAGTAAGTGGAGATAGATAGATAGATGTAAGCCCAATGGAACTAGACCAATGTCCAAATATAAAAAAAGGTCAATAGGCAGCACACTTAAAAAATTAGTAAAAGCAAATAAAATATGTATTCACCCATGTGGACTCATCGTTTCTGTTCAATACTAGAGCCTTTCTATGAGAAAGGCTCTAGTATTGAGCTGAAATACTGCGCCCACATGGAACCGAACCCAAGTTAGGGAAATGTTTTTTTTACAATGCAAATTAAATTTTGAAGTTTTTACCCGAAGTCTCTCGAGACTTTGCAAAGCAATAACTTCGGCTCATTGGAGCCAATATATTCTAATACTGTACGGAACTCCTGCTCCATACAGTATTGGAACAGAGTTTTATGCAAATTGACTTTGGATGTTTCATCTGAAGTCAATTCGTTCATCCCTAGCGACAATGTTAAAATTGTGGTAGGCACTAGGCAGTCATATATCTGTCCAATAGAAATTTAATTAAATTTTTGCCAACAATTCAACTGTTATTATAGCATTGTTTGTGACTATAGCTCGCACCAATTAAATTGATTTGAACTTCTCCTGCCTGGTATAATGACAAAATTATCAGTGTGTTCAATGCTTCTCATAGTAGGTAAAGATAACATAGGAGCACACGGATTTACAGGATTTAAAAGGATTTTTCTTTATTTTTTTCTTAAAAATTGCCATTGATCAGTAGCATTTAAAGGCAAAGATAATTCCAAGTTTGAAGGCCGGATTTGTATTTAAGGCTTAAATCTCTATCTTTAACCTTGGGGGGTTCAGAGTGACATAAAAGCATAAAAGAAGATTAAGATTACAAAGGGTTCTTCAGCGTAAATGATGCAGTGGTATTTTTGAAATACAACGCAGTCTACATTCAGAACAACAGTTCAGGTCAGCTTTTGATCTGTTGGTTTTACACTTGTAAAAGCAACTTATATTTATTTGTCACATCAGTATTACCTCTAGAAAGGTTTCAGTGAATGTTCTAAAGTGGGAACTGTACTTGTTTGAGCGAGATCAACCTTAGCATCTGAAAGCTGGTAGCATGGTAAATATTCTAAAGGTCAACTCAGCAGAAGGGTAGAAAAACACCCACCGTGGAACAAATAAATCAACGCACTTGTACTATGGCAAAATAAATCACTTTTGTATTTTACTCTTTTCATTTTTGCTTTAATTTACTTAATTTGTTTTACTCTTTATTCATACACTATAATTCTTATTATATTAAAATGCTTGCCTTACTGTGTATTATTTTTTTCAATGATAATAAGAGGAATGTTTGAATGTATATGGACTTGTTTTTGGTAGAAAATAAGATATGCATTTGTAAAAAAAATAAAAAATTCTAATCTATTTCTCAATATAACGGTTTATGAAAATAAAGTTTAACTCCTTCACAACCATATAATTTAAACTAGCGAGCTGTTGAGCTGGTCCCTATGCCTGTAGACTGTTATTTCATGTGTTGAGTTTGATAGCTCTGCAGTGCCAATACCAGGATCTGGCTGTCAGTCCAATTCTGTCCGGTTAATTACTATGGTGGTGTCCATTATTTATTCCTATAGATCTGGAGACATCATATATTAAAAGGAGTCCAGTTACTTAACTGTCAAGTCATTACTAATTATATACTAGAGATGGTTATCATAAGAAAGTGAATAAATCTAACTTCTATCTCAAAAGGTTGTCTCATCATATACAATTCCATAAATATGAGAGCTTGCTTGGAAATCAAGTGATTACTATGGGATACACTTCCAACACCCATGGCATACAGTACAATTTGCTATATGAAGCCTCAGATAAATGGCCTTCAATGGATGGACTAGGAGGACTTTATCATAATTGTTTGTGCTAATGTTCTGTTTTTCCTCCTAACGATTTATAAATAAATTGACAACTAGATGTTACCATTGCTATTGTCCAAGAGTGTGTCCCTACACAGTCTGACACAGTGAACACTGATTAAACACACAGAGCTGAATCACCAGTTTGTCAATTTACTCATACGTTTCTAGTAGGAATAACAGAGAGGCAGCGCAACACAAAGTTCTCAGAAAAGATGCTCTACAAATGTTATTGCATGGGGAATGCAAGTATTTGCAAACAAAAGTATATCACAGTGGGAAGTAACTTCCCAAAATTTTACTTACTAGTCACATCCAATCAAAGCTGGGATCTGGCTGTGACTGACAGCTGGGCCCTTGCTGTATCCACCAGCATCATTTAAAGGCCTTGGGGTGTCCCATGTACAGAAGCCTATGAGGCCAAGCCTGCAGGCTGGGTCTGATAGGCAAACTGTCAGTGTATTATGCTGATAGTACTTAACATAGTAAAATATAGCCTGTAATAAAAAATACACATATTAGAGATTCTAACAACCTGCTATATAAAAATATCACATGATCTCCCCCTCAGGTGAACGCTGTAAAAAAAAAAAAAAATGTGCCAAAACAGCCATTTGTTGGTCACTTTGCCCTAAAAAAAGTGTAATATTGAATGATCAAAAAATCATATGCACCCAAAAATGGTACCAATAAAAACATCAACTATTCCAGCAAAAAAAGAGCCCCTACAAAAGATGATCGGCAGAAAAATAAAATAAAAATATGGCTTTCAGAAAATGGAGACATATACATGATTTTTTTTTGAAAAATGCTTTATTATGTAAAATTGAAACAAAGAAAATTAAAAGACATATTTGGTATGTTCACTTCCATAACACCGTGCTCTATAAAATAACACATGATCTATCCTGTCAGGTCAACACTGTAAAAAATATTTTTAAAAATTAAAATGGTGCCAGAACAGCCATATTTTGTTTAACTTGCCTCAAAAAAAGTGTAATATTGAACTATCAAAAATCATATGTGCCCCAAAAGAGTAACAATAAAACTGTCACCTTATCCCATAGTTTCCCAAATTTTTGGGGAGTTTCTACTTTAGGGGTGTGTCAAATGTGACATGACAACTTAAAATTATCCGGGTGAAATCTGTTCTCCAAAATCTATATGTTGCTCCTTCCCTTATGCTCCTGCCATATGCCTATGCAGGAGTATACGCCCACATGTGGGGTGTTTCTGTAAACTACAGAGTCACAGTAATAAATATTGAGTTTGTTTGGCTGTTAATCCTTGCTGCCTTACATGAAAAAATTGATTAAACTTGAAAATTTGCAAACAAATAAATAAAAACCTGATATTGAGAAAATTCTCCTCTATTTTCCTTTAATTCTTGTGGAACACCAAAAGAGTTAACAAAGTTTGTAAACTCTGGGTCATTTATGGGTGATTTATATTATGTAAGTGCCATAAAGTGACTTAAAAACTGAATTGGTCCTTGAAGAAGTGGGTTTGGGAAATTATCTTCAACATTTTAAAAATTGCATCTAAAATTAAAATCTATCTAAACCCCACCAAAAAAGTAGACATATAAGAAATGTAAAGTAATAACTATTTTTTGAGGTATCACTATCTGTCTTAAAAGCTGAGAAATAGACATTTTGAAAACTTGCAAATTTTTCCAGATTTTTGGTAAATTTCATTTTTTTTTAAATAAAGAAAAAAAATTTCAAATTTACCACATTCATAAACTACAAAATATCATTAGAAAAAAATCTTAGAATGGCTTGGATAAGTAAAAGCATATCAGTTAGCATATCAGATTTCCAAAAGTTTGGTATAGTCCCTAAAGGGAACCTGTCATGTGGATATTTGATTGTAATCTAACTAACTATATACAATCATTACCTACTAAAAAGTACCTTAGATGTATTCACTTACTGGTGTGACAGATGGTTACTTCATAATATACACACAAAGATGCTGCTTGCCGCATGCTAATGTGCTGATTTGAGTCCAGCGTGATGTCATTGAGTCCAGCGTATATTTAATTCAGAGATATATAGCCCCCTGCCCACCTGCTGCTGATTCATATGGAAAAAAACTGTCATTCAGCAGCAGGTGGGCAGGGAGAGTGAGGAGCTCATGAATATTCAGAACTCATCATTATCAGCTGGAGCTTTTCAATACAAAATGTTGGCAGATTGACTGGGTCAATTAAAGAAAGTGATCCAGCATTTTGCTAAGATAATCAGTCACTTATTTATGTTGTCCTTAGTTAGGACACCATAAAACTGGTGACAGGTTCCCTTTAAGGTGAAAAATGGCTATGTCTTGAAGGGGTTAAAGAGAGGCTTAGATCACCTTTTTTTAAAAGAAAAATAATATTTAAAAAAATGTAAAGATATAAAAACTGTTGAATAGTGATGGATGAACATCGGCGGGAACATTTTGCGAACAGCATTCGCGGCTGGCCCCATTCACTTTAATAGCAGGCGAACCTGAAAAACTTTTAGGTCATATTTGCAGCCACCAAATACTTACTAGAAGTGCAAAAATAGTCCCACAACATGGACAATGACATACCAGAGGGGGATCCATGGTAAAAATTCCCACAAAAAAATATGTATTTTGATCAGGAGTCATTTTTATGTGTCTTATAGGGAAACTATAAAAAATGTGCCCTTCTGGAGCCTAGAAAATATTTTAGGCCACGGGAGTACGGTACCCAAAAATTAGGCATTCACCTGATAGAAAATAACAAGTGATTATGTGGCTGGAGGTATATTAGGCGGTCAGTGGATGACAATTTTACTGTAGGCCAGTGGAGTACAAGCCCCAAAAATTATGCATTCACTAGACAGAAAAGAAGAATAGAACAAAAGATTATGTGGCTGGAGGTATATTAGACGGTCAGTGGATAACATTCTTTCTGCAGTCCAGTGTAGTATAGACCCTAAAAATTAGGCAACCGCCTCATAGAAAAGAACAAGTGATTATATGGCTGGAGATACATTAGGCTACTTTCATACTTGCGTTTGGGGTTCCACTTGTGACATCCGTTTGAAGGCTCTCACGAGAGGCCCGAACGGATCCGTACATCCTCAATGCATTCTGAATGGATGCAGATCCGTTCAGAATGCATCAGTTTGGCTCCGTTCCGCCTCCATTCCGCTCAGGAGACAGACATCCAAACGCTGCTTGCAGCGTTTTGGTGTCCACCTGGCCGTGCGGAGCCAAACGGATACGTCCTGACTTACAATGCAAGTCAATGGGGACGGATCCATTTGACGTTGACACAATATGGTGCAATTGCAAATGGATCCGTCCCCCATTGACTTTCAATGTAAAGTCAGGAGTCCCTATTAATATACCATTGGATCGGAGTTTTCTCCAATCCGATGGTATATTTTAACTTGAAGCGTCCCCATCACCATGGGAACGCCTCTATGTTAGAATATACCATCGGATTTGAGTTAGATCGTGAAAACTCAGATCCGACAGTCTATTCTAACACAGAGGTGTTCCCATAGTGATGGGGACGCTTCAAGTTAGAATATGCTAAGAACTGTGTACATAACTGCCCCCTGCTGCCTGGCACCACCCGATCTCTTACAGGGGGCTGTGATCACGGTACTGCACCTGAGGGGTTAATTGTGCGGATCTCAGCCCCCTGATCGGGTGCTGCCAGGCAGCAGGGGCCAGACCCCCTCCCTCCCCAGTATTAAATGCATTGGTGGCCAGTGCGGCCCCCCTCCCCAGTATTAAAAGCATTGGTGGACAGTGCGGCACCCCTCCCTCCCTCCCCAGTATTAAAAGCATTGGTGGCCAGTACGGCCCCCCCTCCCTCCCTCCCCAGTATTAAAAGCATTGGTGGCAGTGGTCATAAGCTAACAACCCCCCTCCCCCCCATCATTGGTGGCAGCAGAGCAGCATTTCCGATCGGAGTCCCAGTTTAATCGCTGTGGGTCCGATCGGTTACCATGGCAGCCAGAACGCTACTGCAGTCCCGGCGCGCCCCCTACTGGTAAGTGACAGGAGCGCACAGACCCGTCACTTACCAGTAGGAGGAGCGCCCGGCCGGCCACAGACAGCGCAGGTAAGTATAAGCTAAGTAACCATGGCAGCCAGGACTGCAGTAGCATCCTGGCTGTGATGGTAACCGATCGGAGCCCCAGCGATTAAACTGGGACTCCGATCTGAAATGCCACTCCGCTGCCACAAATGATTGGGGGGAGGGGGGTTGTTAGTCTGTGGCCACTGCCACCAATGCTTTTAATACTGGGGAGGGAGGGGGGGGGGGCCGCACCGGCCACCAGTGCTTGTAATACTGGGGAGGTGGGTCTGGCCCCCGTTGCCTGGCAGCACTCGATCAGGGGGTTGAGATCCACAGAATTAACCCCTCAGGTGCCGCATTGTGCGGATCACAGCCCCTTGTAAGAGATCGGGTGGTGCCAGGCAGCAGGGGGCAGTTATGTACACAGTTCTTAGTATATTCTAACTTGAAGCGTCCCTATCACCATGGGAACGCCTCTGTGTTAGAATATACTGTCGGATCTGAGTTTTCACGATCGTGAAAACTGAGATCTGAAAAAGCTGTTATGCATACGGATCCGCACTGAACGGATACCATAGTTTGCATTATAGGTGCGGATCCGTCTGTGCAGATACCAGACGGATCCGCACCAAACGCAAGTGTTAAAGTAGCCTTAGACGGTCACTGAATAAAAATTCTACTGTAGGCCAGTGAAGTATAGGCCCCAAAAATGTGGCATTCACAAGTGATTATGTGGCTGGAGGTATATTAGACAGTCAGTGGATACCAATATTACTGTAGGCCATTATTTCTCTGGAGGTATATTAGGCAGTTACTAAATAACAATGTTACTGTAGGCCAGTGGAGTACAGGCCCCAAAAATTTGGCATTCATCTGACAGAAAAGAACAAGTGGTTATGTGGCTGGATGTATATTAGGCGGTCAGTGGATAACAATTTTACTGTAAGCCAGTGGAGTATAGGCCCCAAACATTAGGAATTTACTGCACAGAAAATAACAAGTGATTATGTGGCTGGAGGTATATTACGTAGTTATTTGATAACAATTTTACTGTAGGCCAGTGGAGTACAGACCCCAAACATTAGGCATTCACCTTACAAAAAAGAACAAGTGATTATGCGGCTGGAGATATATAAGGCGGTAAGTGGATAGCAAATTTACTGTAGGCCAATGGATTTTTAAACCCCAAACAATAGGCATTCACCGGACAGAAAAGAACATGTGATTATGTGTCTGGAGGTATATTAGGCGGCCAGTGGATAACCATTTTTACTGCACGCCCAAAAATTATGCATTCCCTGCACAGAAAAGTGATTATGTGGCTGGAGGTATATTACAGAGTTAGTTGATAACAATTTTACTGTAGGCCAATGGAGTACAGGCACCAAACATTAGGCATTCACTGGACAGAAAAGAACCAGTGATTACATGGCTGGAGGTATATTAGGCGGTCAGTGGATAACAATTTTATTGTAGGCCAGTGGAATATAGGCCCCAAAAATTATACATTCACCTGACAGAAAAGAACAAGTAATTTTGCGGCTGGAGGTATATTAGTCGGACAGTGGATAACAATTTAACTGTAGGCCAGTGGAGTATAGGGTCCAAACATTAGGCATTCACTGGAGAGAAAAGAACAAGTGATTATGTGGCTGGAGGTATATTAGGTGGTCATTGGATAACAATATTACTGCAGGCCAATGTAGTATAGGCCCCAAAAATTATGCATTCACTGCACAGAAAAGAGCAAGTGATTATGTGGCTGGAGGTATATTAGACGGTCATTGGATAACAATTTTACTGCAGGACAGTAGTATAGGCCAAAAGGATTATAGGCCCTAAACATTAGGCATATACCCGAACAGAACCAGTACAGGCCCCAAAATTTAGGCATTTATTTGACAGAAAAGACAAAGTGATTATGTGGTTGGAGGCACATTAGGTGATCACTAAATAACAATTTTACTGTAGGTCAGTGAAGTATAGGCCCCAAAAATTATGCATTCACCGGACAGAAAAGAACAAATGATTATGTGGCTGGAGGTATATTAGGCGGTCAGTGGATAACAATTTTATTGTAGGCCAGTAGAGTATAGGCCCCAAAAATTATGCTTTCACCTGACAGAAAAGAACAAATGATTATGTGGCTGAAGGTATATTAGGCGGTCAGTAGTGTTGATTGAGCACCATAGTGGGTCAGTGGATAACAATTTTACTGCAGGACAGTAGTATAGGCCTATAGGATTATAGGCCCTAAACATTAGGCATATACCCAAACAGAACCAGTACAGGCCCCAAAATGTAGGCATTTACTTGACAGAAAAGACAAAGTGATTATGTGGCTGGAGGCACATTAGGTGATCACTAAATAACAATTCAATTTACTGTAGGCCAGTGGAGTACATGCCCCCAAAAATATGCATTCACCTGACAGAAAAGATTAAGTGATTATGTGGCTGGAGGTATATTAGGCAGTCAGTGGATAACAATTTTACTGTAGGCCAGCGGAGTACAGGCCCCAAACAATAGGCATTCAATGGACAGAAAAGAACCAGTGATTATGTGGCTGGAGGTATATTAGGCGGTCAGTGGATAACAATTTTATTGTAGGCCAGTAGAGTATAGGCCCCAAAAATTATGCTTTCACCTGACAGAAAAGAACAAATGATTATGTGGCTGGAGGTATATTAGGCGGTCAGTAGTGTTGATCGAGCACCATAGTGCTTGGGTATTCGGGGGTTTGGGCTGAACACATCGGGATACTCAGGTGCTCTACCGAGAACCCGAGTATAATGGAAGTCAATAGGAGAACCCAAGCATTAAACCAGGCACCCCCTGCTCTGAAGAGGGGAGGGTTCCTGGTTCATAGGAAAAGGTCAGAAATTGATGGAAACACCACCAAAATGGTTCTGGATGCATCTTAGACTCCTAGGTCGCTGCTGGGAACGATGTTGTTCGAGAAGTACGCCACTTTTGCAGACTGACAATAATATGCACAAAACCGAAGATAAAATTGATTTTAGAGGAAGAATTGTTAGGAAACATTCTTTCATGTATATTTACTTGTAAATTAAGTTCAAGTGCTGCCAAAAATTACAAGGAAGAGACACTCCGATACAACCTGTATATCACATAAAGGAGGGCCTCATTCACATTGTAAAAAAATTGTTTAAGGTAGTGGGACTCCTACACTTAAAAGCCTATGCACTAAGTGAAAGGGCTGCCAAAAATTACAGGGAACCGGCACTACAATACACCCATTGTTACACATAAAAGAGCGCATCATACACAGCCTTGAAAAATTATGATTAATGGCCTGCTGGTGACCCTCAAAAACATTTGGAGCAAGGGCCTGCTGATCTGACCATCTAAAACATTATGGGTGAGAGCAGCTGCTGCTGCTTTGGTGACTTTAGATAACATAGAAGTGGGATGGTTACGCTGATAATAGCGTTATTGCCGCTCACCATCTGTGTTGATTCCGTAAAGTTTCTTAAAACCTCACAGAGGTGAGACATCCCTGCCCACTCCTCGCTTGTGAATAGCGGAAGCTGACTGGAAAGGTGATGACCATGTTACAGCTGGTATTCCACTACTGCTCTCTGCTGCTCACAAAGCCTGGTCAACATGTGGAACGTGGAGTTCCAGCCGGTGCTCACGTCGCTCAACAGACAGTGAGCTGGCAATTTCAAGTGCTGCTGCAGCGTTGACAGGCTGACTGGAGCTGTCGATGTCTTGCGGAATTGTGCAAACACACCTTCACCAGTAGCTCAGGCAAATTAGGGTAGGTTTTGAGAAACCGCTAAACCACAAGGTTGAACTCGTGGGCTATGCATAGGATGTGTCTGAGCTTGTCGAGCTCCAAAGCTGCCACCAAGTTATGGCCATTATCGGACACAACCATGCCTGGTTGTAGGTTGAGTGGCAAGAGCCACAGCTCAGTCTGGTCTCTTTTCCCCTGCCACAGCTCTGCGGCAGTGTGCTGTTTGTCCCCAAAGCATATCAGCTTCAGCACGGCCTATTGCCGCTTCCCCATGGCAGTGCTACACTGCTTCCAGCTACTGACTGATAACTGACTGGTGCTGCACCCGGATAAATCGGAGGTGGAAGTGAGGGAGGAGGCGGAGAAGGAGAAGTGGGGTTTGGAGCCACTAACATAGGTGCTGGCGGAAACTCTGATCGACGTAGGGCCCGCACTCCTTGATGTCGTTAGCACCTGTGCCATCCTAGGGTACAACTCGCTCCCGGCCTCCACAACATTCACCCAGTGTGCCGTCAGGGAAATGTAGCGTGTCTGGCCGAATGCACTTGTCCATGTGTCCGTGGTTAAGTGGACCTTCCCAGTAACTGCATTGGTCAGGGCACATGGGATGTTACAGGACACATGTTGGTGTAAGGCCAGCAAGGCACACCTTGAAAAATAGTGGTGGCTGGGGACTGCGTAAAGCGGGATGGCCGCCGACATCAGGCTGTGGAAGGCCTTAGTGTCCACAAGCCTAAATGGCAACATTTTCAGGGCCAGTAATTTGGAAAGCTGCACATTTAGTACTATGGACTCTGGGTAAGTGGCCGGGTACTTTGGTTTGTGTTCAAAGGACTGGGGTAAGGACATTTGGACCCTGTGCTGGGACACGGAAGTGGATGTGATCGCTGATGGTGCTTGCTAAGGTCCAGGTGCATGGCAGGAGGCATCCAAGGCTGCGCCTTCGACAGGTGATCGGCTAGCACGTAACATAGGGGAAGAGGAGGCAGTGGTGTGAGCCGCAGACATAGATTGTGGACCCAGGCATTCGTCCTACTTATTACCGTGCTTGGATTCCATCTGGCGGATCATGCTAGTGGTGGTGAGGTTGCTAGTGTTTACAACCCGGATTATTTTCATATGGCACAGGTTGCAGACTACTATTCTTTTGTTGTCTGCACTTTCCTCAAAAAAGCGTCATATTGAGGAACTTCTACACCTTGGCAAGGGAGATTTTCTCAAGAAGGTACTCCGTGGAACAGTTGCGGACATGTTTGGTGGGGCCCGCTTTCTCCCTTTTAAGATCCCACTACCTCTTCCAGCCTGTTGCAGTGCTGCAGATCCCACCCCCTCGGTACTGCTGTCCTCGCTCGGTTTTCCACCTTCCCAGGTTGGGTCAGTGACCTCATCGTCCACCACCTCCTCTTTCACTCTGATCATCCTCCTGATTTGTTGACTTAACCACAACCTCAGTAATTGACAACTGTGTCTCATCCTTTTTATCAACCTCTTGAGACAGTAATTGAGGTAGACTTATTGGTAACTGTGTCTCATCATCATTCACCACAATAAACACTAATTGCCGTTCCCAATCGTCATGTTCTTGTGGCTGTGGATACTCAAGAGTTTGGGAATCAGGGCACAAGATCTCATGTCCCTCTTCAAGCATGCTTGGCAAGAGGGCCAAATTAAGTAATGGTGAGGAAAAGAGGTCCTCAGAATAACTAAGTGGGGGATTGCTTGTTTGGCCAGACTGTACATGGTGGGAGGAAGGAGGATCAGGGTGAGGATTGTGTTGACCAGACTCCTAGCTACTGAGACTGGACTTGGTGGAAGACAGTGTGGTGCTTATCCGACTAGAAGCATTATCTGCTGAAACCCAAGCTACCACCTGGTCTCACTGGTCTGACTTCAAAAGTGGTGTCCTGCACCGCCCTGCAAACTGTGGTCAGTGGATAACAATTTTACTGCAGGCCAGTGGAGTACAGGCCGCAAACATTAGTTATTCAACGGACAGAAAAGAACAAGTGATTATGTGGCTGGAGGTATATTAGGCGGTTAGTGGATAACAATTTTACTGCAGGCCAGTGGAGTACAGGCCCCAAACATTAGGCATTCACCGTACAGAAAATAACAAGTGATTATGTGGCTGGTGGTATATTAGGTGGTCAGTGGATAACAATTTTACTGTAGGCCAGTGGATTATAGGCCCCAAAAATTAGGCATTCACCTGACAGAAATGGACAAAGTGATTATGTGGCTGGGGGTACATTAGGCAGTCACTGAATAACAATTTTACTGTAGGCCAATGAAGAATAGGCCCCAAAAATTAGTTATTAGTATATTAGGCGGTCAGTGGATGACAATTTTACTGTAGGCCAGTGGAGTATAGGCCTCAAAAATTATGATTAGTGATTATGTGGCTTGAGGTACTGTACAGACCAAAAGTTTGGACACACCTTCTCATTCAAAGAGTTTTCTTTATTTTCATGACTGAAAATTGTAGATTCACACTGAAGGCATCAAAACTATGAATTAACACATGTGGAATTATATACATAACAAAAAAGTGTGAAACAACTGAAAATATGTCATATTCTAGGTTCTTCAAAGTATCCACCTTTTGATTTGATTACTGCTTTGCATACTCTTGGCATTCTCTTGATGAGCTTCAAGAGGTAGTCACCTGAAATGCCTTTTGCCTTCACTCTGCGGTCCAGCTCACCCCAAACCATCTCGATTGGGTTCAGGTCCGGTGACTGTGGAGGCCAGGTCATCTGGCGCAGCACCCATCACTCTCCTTCATGGTCAAATAGCCCTTACACAGCCTGGAGGTGTGTTTGGGGTCATTGTCCTGTTGAAAAATAAATGATGGTCCAACTAAACGCAAACCGGATGGAATAGCATGCTGCTGCAAGATGCTATGGTAGCCATGCTGGTTCAGTATGCCTTCAATTTTGAATAAATCCCCAACAGTGTCACCAGCAAAGCACCCCCACACCATCACACCTCCTCCTCCATGCTTCACGGTGGGAACCAGGCATGTAGAGTCCATCCATTCACCTTTTCTGTGTCGCACAAAGACACGGTGGTTGGAACCAAAGATCTCAAATTTGGACTCATCAGACCAAAGCACATATTTCCACTGGTCTAATGTCCATTCCTTGTGTTCTTTAGCCCAAACAAGTCTCTTCTGCTTGTTGCCTGTCCTTAGCAGTGGTTTCCTAGCAGATATTCTTACCATGAAGGCCTGATTCACACAGTCTCCTCTTAACAGTTGTTCTAGTGATGTGTCTGCTGCTAGAACTCTGTGTGGCATTGACCTGGTCTCTAATCTGAGCTGCTGTTAACCTGCGATTTCTGAGGCTGGTGACTCGGATGAACTTATCCTCCGCAGCAGAGGTGACTCTTGGTCTTCCTTTCCTGGGCGGTCCGCATGTGAGCCAGTTTCTTTGTAGTGCTTGATGGTTTTTGTGACTGCACTTGGGGACACTTTCAAAGTTTTCCCAATTTTTCAGACTGACTGACCTTCATTTCTTAAAGTAATGATGGCCACTTGTTTTTCTTTACTTAGCTGCTTTTTTCTTGCCATAATACAAATTCTAACAGTCTATTCAGTAGGACTATCAGCTGTGTATCCACCTGACTTCTCCACAACGCAACTGATGGTCCGAACCCCATTTATAAGGCAAGAAATCCCACTTATTAAACCTGACAGGGCACACCTGTGAAGTGAAAACCATTTCAGGTGACTACCTCTTGAAGCTCATCAAGAGAATGCCAAGAGTGTGCAAAGCAGTAATCAAGGCAAAAGGTGGCTACTTTGAAGAACTTAGAATATTACATATTTTCAGTTGTTTCACACTTTTTTGTATATAATTTACACTATATGCACTTATTTGTATGTATATAATTCCACATGTGTTAATTCATAGTTTTGATGCCTTCAGTGTGAATCTACAATTTTCATAGTCATGAAAATAAAGAAAACTCTTTGAATGAGAAGGTGTGTCCAAACTTTTGGTCTGTACTGTATATTAGACTATCATTGTCATTGTGGATAACAATTTTAATGTAGGCCAATACAAGCCCCAAAAATTAGGCATTCACGTAATAGAAAAGAACAAGTGATCATGCGGCTGGAGGTACAGTAGGCTGTCACTGAATAACAATTTTGCTGTAGGCCACAGGAGTACAGGCCCTAAAAATTATGCATTCACCTGACAGAAAAGAACAAGTGATTATGTGGCTAGAGGTACTGTATATTAGTCAGTCAGAGGATAACAATTTTACTGCAGGCCAGTGGAGTACAGGTTAAAAAAAATATGCATTTACTGGACAGAAAAGTGATTATGTGGCTGGAGGTATAATATGTGGTCAGCAGATAACAATTTTACTGTAGGCGAGTGAAGTACAGACCTAAAAAAATATTAATTCACCAGACAGAAAATAAACAAGTTATTATGTGGCTGGAGGTACATTAGGCGGTCACTGAATAACAATTTTACTGTAGGTAAGTGGAGTACAGGCCCCAAAAATTAAACATTCACCTGACAGAAAATTAGAAGTGATTATGTGTCTAGTGATATATTAGACAGTCAGTGGATAACAATTTCAATGCAGGGCCGTGTAGTATAGGCCCCAAACATTAGGCATTCACCTGACTGAACAGAACAAGTGATTATGTGGCTGGTGGTATATAAAGGTGGTCAGTGGATAACAATTTTACTGTAGGCCAGTGGAATATAGGCCCCAGAAATTAGGCATTCACCATTTTGAAATGGACAAGTGATTATGTGGCTGGAGGTACATTAGGCAGTCACTGAATAACAATTTTACTGTAGGCCAGTGAAGAATAGGCCCCAAAAATTAGATATTCACCTGACGGAAAAGAACAAATGATTATGTGGCTAGAGGTATATTAGACGGTCAGTGGATAACAATTTTACTGTAGGCCAGTACAGGCCACAAAAATTAGGCATTCATCTGACAGAAAAGAACTAGTGATTATTTGTCTAGAGTTACATTATGCGGTCACTGGATAAAAATTTTACTGTAGGCCTGTGGAGTAGAGGACCCAAAAATTAGGCATTCACCTGACAGAAAAGGCCTTTTAAGCCACTGTATATACATAAGATGAGGACCATTCTTTGTTCTGGGTGGTGGCGGATATGTGTGGGCTGGCATGAGGAAATTCAATTACACGTGGTCATCATAGGTGTTGAATTTCTCCGAGATCCATGCCTCTTTTATTTTTAGAATTGTGAGGTAGTCCACACTGTTGTGAGCTAAGCGAGTGTGCCTATCAGTCACGATCCACCCTGCTGCGCTTAACGTCCTTTCAAACAGGACACTCGACGAGGGACAAGCAAAGAGTTCCATGGCAAATTGTGCCAGCTCTGGCAACAGGTCAAGCCTACACACCCAGTAGTCCAGGGTTTCCTCGCTTCTCAGATCGTCCACATCGGCCATTACTCCGATGTAGTCGGACACCGGTCGGTCTAGGCGTTCCCTGAGGCTCGATCCGGATGTCGGCTCTCGATGGGTTTTCTGCATGAATTATCTCATATTCGAAGTGACCAACACAACTTTAAACTGCCCTCTTCTTGCAGGCATGGTAGGATTGGTAACCACATCTGTTTCACTGTGGGTGGAAATTCCTCTGCCAGCGCCCGCAACAATAGAATGCAGCATCTCTCGCAGCAAGGCCTGAAAATGCTGTATTCTGACAGCCCTCTGTGATGCTAATAACATGTCCGCCATTTTGTGCTTGTACCGTGGGTCTAAGTACGTTGCCACCCAATACTGGCCGTTGCCCTTTATGCTTTTTATACGGGGTTCCTCTACAAACACTAAAGCATGAAGGCCCCCATTTGCACTAAATTGGAAGCAGTGGGGGCGGCCTGGCTCCTGCTCATCGCCCAGGAGAATGTTGTCCTCAGTCTCCTCCCCCCCAGCCATGCACAACATTAAGGATCCTGACTTGTCTCAGATGGAGTAGCCCCCTGTTAATTCATTCAGCATTGCGACTTCCACATCTTCCTGCTCCTGTTCCTCGACGGCTTGATCAATGACATGACGCAATGCACGCTCCAGAAAGAAGGCGTAAGGTACGATGTCACTGATGGTGCCCTGGCTGCGACTGACCAGTTTGGTGATCTCATCAAATGGCCACAGAAGTCTGCATGCGTCTCGCATGAGCAGCCACTGGCACAGTGAAAATAAACAAATGGGGAGGAGAAAAGCAGAGGAAAACAGCGGCACTGCTCCCGCTAGCAACGCCCTCGCACCTCTTGTGGTCGGGAACTCCTAAGACCCGCGGCTGTGAGGACCCAGGTAATGTGGTGCTCAGCGTGATGCAAGTATACAGGATCGGAAGTGTAGGTAATAGACACGCGGCACTCACCAGGGTCGATTGGATGCTTTATTTGCGGTACAGCAAAGTAGACTTGGTGTGCACTGGCTGGGGAGCGGACAGGTCCAGGTGTGTTAGGCGGTGACGGCCGTTTCGCGCAAGTCGCGCTTCCTCGGACCGCTGCTCATGTGCAGACGCACTGACGTGCTTTTTAAGGGCTGACCCAGGTCATCACCATGACGACCATGGACGCTCCCCAGGTGCGCACTATGAATCAAACAGAAAGGGATCATTACAGTGTTATACAAACTGGCTGCAGATTACTGCAGCATGATACTTTATAGCACACCCTTATGTCAAAAGGAGGGGACAAATTACCCTAGCATAGAGGAGAGAACAATGAGTGCACTAATAGGGGAGACATACACTTAAACTGTTGTTTGGGAGCTGGTTCCACATAGAGGACAAAGTGAGAGAGATTGGAAATAAACGCCTGGAAAATCTAATAATCAGGTTGTAGTGGGTATGCAGAATCTTTGCAAATGGTAAAATATATTGCTGCCTAACCTGTGTAAAAAATTAAGATTTCAAAGGAAGACAGCCATGTCGTTTTTGTCATTTAGACCGTGTGGTCCCATGGCTCCCGTTTTGATGATCCATCGAGCCTCCCGCTGCAACAGAAGGCGGTGGCGGTCCCTACCCCTAGGGATGGGGCTCACCGCCTCTATCCCAGCAAAGGAGAGGCTCGATTGATCACCATTGTGGGTTGAGCGTACGTGGTCAACAAGGCGCGGAGAACTATGTCCTGTCCTGATGGAGCCGAGGTGTTCCCGTATGCGCTCAAATAGGGGCCTGATGGTTTTACCGATGTAAAACCTGCCACAGGTACAAGATATGACGTAAACGACGTGGGTGGTGCGACATGTGATGAAGTCATTCACTCTGTGTATGATGCCTCCCAGAGACAGGGATTTCCCCTGTGAGTTGTAGGGGCAGAAAGAACACATCCCACACTTAAAATTGCCTTGAGGTCTCCTACTTTGGAGCCAGTTGGGCTGTCGGGACCGTCCTAATGTACTGTGGACTAACCTATCTCTTAAGGTGTGACATTTTCTAAAGGCAATTAGTGGTCGTTGGGAGGCTATGTCTCCCATGCTAGGGTCACTCTTCAGTAGGTCCCAGTTGTTGAGTACCGCTCGTTTGACAATATCTGCCGCTGGACTAAACGTGAAGATAAAAGTGAATCTATCTTCGTTGTCCTTGTGGATCTGGTCACTAAGTAGGCTATGTCTAGGGCGGAGGGCCGCTCGATACATCGCATCAGTGACGTCTCTCTTGGAATATCCCCTCTCAAGCAGCCTATCTTTGAGTTGGTGGGCCTGCCTGAAGTAGTCCTTCTCTGTACTATTTATCCTACGGAGGCGTATAAACTGCCCGTACGGGACAGCTTCCTTAACTGCAGGGGGATGGAAACTGGTCTGGTGGAGCAGCGAATTGGTGGCTGTGGGCTTACGGAAGCCTGTGGTCTGTAGGATACCATCCACCACGGAGACCTTGACGTCCAGGAATTCTAGACTGTCACCTCCGAAGTTGAGGGTAAATTTCATATTCATCTGGTTAATATCATTGATATATTCCACAAACTGCACACACTGAATTTCGCTGCCCGACCAGACCAGGAACACATCGTCCACGTACCGCAGGTAACGGTGGATGTATCTAAGGAAGGGGTTCTGTATGGAGAAGACGTAGGTCTCTTCGAATACCGCCAGATACAGGTTGGCGAAGGTACACGACACCGGAGTGCCCATCGCCGTACCTAGTATCTGGCGGTACCACTGACTTCCAAATTGGAAGACGTTGTTGGATAATATCAGGTCAAGGGACTCCTGAATAAACTGTGAAAAGGTGTTGCCCTTATTGGAGCTACTGAGGACCGTCGCTATGGCTCTAAGTCCTGCATCATGTGGAATTCTAGTATATAGGCTCTCCACGTCCAAGGACACAAGGTGGAATTCCTCCTGCCACTCAAGGGAGTTAAGGGCACAGAGGAAGTCCCCGGTGTCCTTTAGATACGTGGGAGTGCCTTTTAAAAGGGGCCTCAGTAACCAGTCTACGTATCCCGAAAGTGGTTCAGTGGCTGATCCCATACCGGAGACGATCGGTCGTCCCGGGGGATGGGACAGCGATTTATGTACAAAATACCAGACTGGATTCTTGGGTAACTTGGGGACTAACTTATCCAGGATGGTGGCAGGGAGAAATTGTATCTCTACGTACTTGGAGAGAAGAGAACGTATCCTAGTAAGTATCTGTGGAACAGGATTGTCACCTAGTTTCTCATAAACATTGGTATCTCCCAGATGTCTAGAGGCTTCCTCCAGATAGAAGGCTCTGGTCATCAGGACCACGTTTCCCCCCTTGTCGGCAGGCTTGATCACTACATCTTGAAGGCCTGTAAGCCAGCGTAACGCTGCTTTTTCCTCTTTGGTGATATTAGGGGGTGCCACCGGGTATATCAGTGCACGTACATCCCTAATTACTCTCTTGTAAAAGAGGTCGATCGCCGAGCCCGCCGGCATAGGGGGAAGAAAGGTGGACCTGATGCCACCTGAAAAAGGCACTGGAGGCTCCAAAGGCTGAACACTTTCACTATCCAGACCCGCTAAGAACTGAATGCAAGAGATTTCCTCGGTATCGAAGCGGTGCTGGAGGTGGAAGTCGGTACATGTCATATATGCTGGGATCTCGCCTGGTAACGGCTGGGGGTGGATTGAACTACGTTCCGAGAACATCTTCCTCAGGAATAATTTGCGTATTGCCTTATATAAGTCCACCTCAAAGTCGACCAAATTAAATTGTTCCACTAAGCTGTATCCCAATCCTCTTTGGAGGAGTGAGATACAGCTCGGGGGTAACACATGGGTAGTCAAATTGATGATGAGGTTAGGACAATCTTGTGTGAATGGAGATGCTTGGCGTTCTTCTACTGCTTCCACGTCACTTGTCGCCGTCTTCTTGTGGACTTGCGGACTTGGGGATTTCTTCCTCTTGCGCCCTCCTCGACCCCTTCTGGTTCTTTTCCCAAAGGGGGAGGGGCGACTGTTCCATTTTCAGATAGACTAGAATCAGAGTCGGTCGTCCAAAAGTCACTACGGGTGCGGCGCGGGTTACGACGGGCACGGCCACGTTTTTTATTCCAGTCGAATACTCTGTCGCTTTCGTAATCGTTCTTATCACGGAGAAACTTGTCTCTCTTCCTTTCTTTAATATCACTTTGTGTCACAGTGAGTTTTTTATTTAACCTTTTTTCAAAGTTCGTATATTGCAAATCTGTCATACGTATTTTGAGTTCCGCATGTGCCTTTTCCAGATCGTGACTGATCTCTTTATACTCTTTCTCATTACGTAATAATACTGAGTTGAGTATTTGTCTGGAGAACTCTGCATGCATTTGTTTCCATGCCTCTACAAACTCCCCGTCATCCTCATATTGATGTATCTCTTTGTGACATAAGGGTGTGCTATAAAGTATCATGCTGCAGTAATCTGCAGCCAGTTTGTATAACACTGTAATGATCCCTTTCTGTTTGATTCATAGTGCGCACCTGGGGAGCGTCCATGGTCGTCATGGTGATGACCTGGGTCAGCCCTTAAAAAGCACGTCAGTGCGTCTGCACATGAGCAGCGGTCCGAGGAAGCGCGACTTGCGCGAAACGGCCGTCACCGCCTAACACACCTGGACCTGTCCGCTCCCCAGCCAGTGCACACCAAGTCTACTTTGCTGTACCGCAAATAAAGCATCCAATCGACCCTGGTGAGTGCCGCGTGTCTATTACCTACACTTCCGACAGTGAAAATAAACCAAGCTCCCCAGAACCTGTCCTGCCGCAGAGTTCATACAGGTAGTTGTTAACAGCACGTTGCTGCTGGAGCAGCCTATCAAGCATATACAAGGTGGAGTTCCAGCGCATTGGGCTGTCACAAATCAGACATCTGATGGGCAGGTGATGTCGCCGCTGAACGTCAGCAAGGCGAGCCATAGCAGTGTAAGATCTTCTAAAATGGCCAGAGATTTTTCTGGCCTGCCGCAAGATGTCCTGAACCCCAGGGTATTTGGCAATTAATCTCTGCACGACTAAGTTCAGGACGTGTGCCATGCACGGCACGTGTGTCATTTTGCCCTGTTATCGCACACCACTTCACCAACTGTCAAATTAAGCGGGGTTAGCACACTGATCAGCCTGTGACCACAGAGCTGAAAGCAGTGCAGGACCGGTGTGGCTCTTGGCTTCCATTTTTATTTTACACTTGTGTATACCCTGCACATGTAGAGGCACTTGTTATATCTTTATTTACATTTAGTCAAAGACTATTAATTGCCTGCTCTTGACATGTGCACTTTTATTATTGATGTTTTATTAATATATAAGGTAAAAATTAACTTTTATTAATTATTAATTTAATAAATTATGAGCTCTTATTCCTAACCTACTTGTTTAAAACTCTTAACAGTGGACCCTAGGTGTGCTGAGTTTCTGTAATTTTCTCTTCTTGTGATGATTAATATTGCAGTAGTGGAATATATTTAGAGAGTCTGTCTTATGGCTCAATCTCAGTGTCAGTGCTCACTGACACACTTTTGTGACGTATTTATCTATGTTGTACTAATAAGGTAGCCGTTCGATTGCTGCACTACTGCCTTGTATATATCTGCTATCCCTTATGCGGATGCCGTTCTTTACATCAATGGCGGCGCAATCACTCACTAAGCCACCTGTTAGTTACTCACTTCCTATACTGCCTATTAGCTTCTCAGTGTCAATGCTTATTAACATACTTATGTAGCATGTTACTCTGGTGTTTTGCTATTGAGATAGCTGTACAATTGCTGCACTTGCTGCCTTATGGATATCTGCTATCCCTTGTATAGATGTCGTTCTTAATTCCAAGTGGCGGCGCAATCACTCACTACACTGCCTATTAGCTACTCAGTAGCTTGCACACAATATCCGGGTCTACTGTGGTCTAAAAATCTAATCACTGCCCCCCGACATGTTTCGCCATATACATGGCGTCTTCAGGGGATCGGGCAGTCTGGCAATTAATAGAGCAGGCAATTAATAGTCTTCGACTAAATGTAAATAAAGCTCTTGGCTTCCAGGCACAACAGCCGCAGCACATCATGGCAATGTCTCACCTGGCACATCGAATAGGTTATAGGGAGCTTGGGGGGGGGGGGTGTGCAGTGGAAATGGCGGTAGCGGTGGAAAAGGAGGAGACAGCCGAGGAGGAGACGGAGGATGGAGTAGGAGGAGCAGAAGAAGAGGCAGGCCTGCATGCAATCTGTGACAGTAACACCAAATCCACACGGGTGCCATGGGTTACATGCTTGACAGCCATCAGAAGGTTCATCCAGTGGGCAGTAAAAGTTATGTACCTTCCCTGCCTGTGTTTGCTAGACCACGTGTCTGTGGTCAGATGTATCTTGGCACCCACACTGTGTGCCAGAGATATATTCAATTGCCGCTGAACGTGGCCATATAGCTGTGGGATGCCCTTCTGGGAGAAATATTTCCTTCTGGGGACCTTCCTTTGCAGTGTACCAATGGCCACAAATTTTCTCAAGGTCTCTGAGTCCACCAGTTTATATGGCAGTAGTTGGCGGGCAAGCAGTTCCGACAAGCCAGCGGTCAGCCTTTGGGCAAAAGGGTTATCCAGCGTCATAAACTTTTTACGCTCGAACATTTGGGCCATGGAAGCCTGCCTTCTGCCAGATGAATGTGACGATGGCATGGTGGAAGGTGGAGTAGAAACATAGAAACATAGAATGTGTCGGCAGATAAGAACCATTTGGCCCATCTAGTCTGCCCAATATATCTGAATCCTATGAATAGTCCCTGGTCCTATCTTATATGAAGGACGGTCTTATGCCTGTCCCATGCATGCTTAAACTCCTTCACTGTATTTGCAGCTACCACTTCTGCAGCAAGGCTATTCCATGCATCCACTACTCTCTCAGTAAAGTAATACTTCCTGATATTACTTTTAAACCTTTGCCCCTCTAATTTAAAACTGTGTCCTCTTGTGGTAGTTTTTCTTCTTTTAAATATGCTCTCCTCCGTTACCAAGTTGATTCCCTTTATGTATTTAAAAGTTTCTATCATATCCCCTCTGTCTCTTCTTTCTTCCAAGCTATACATATTAAGGTCCTTTAACCTTTCCTGGTAAGTTTTATCCTGCAATCCATGTACCAGTTTAGTAGCTCTTCTCTGAACTCTCTCTAGAGTATCTATATCCTTCTGGAGATATGGCCTCCAGTACTAGAGTAGAGGACAAATGGGAGGAGAGAGGAGAAAGAGAAGAGGCAGGACATGGAGCGTTGGGAGTGTGGCTTTGTGGGTTCTGACGGCGTTGCTTCCATGGGGCTCGGTGAAGGGAGGCCAGGTGTCTTCTTAAGGCGGTGGGCCTTAGGTGAGTGTTGGGCTTACTGCAACTTATACGTTGACAGCACAGGCTGCAGATGGCAACACTATTGTCAGCAGTAGTGATGAGCGGCAGGGGTCATATTCGAATTCGCGATATTTTGCGAATATTTTTTAGAATGTTCGTCGAATATTCGAACATTCCAAAATTTGCGATTTTTTTTTCTTGAAAAAATCGGCAAGGTAATGATTGTGTTATATGCGAATTTTCGTAATTTGAATTTTTGGATTCGAATTTTTATTGCAAATTTTTCAACTTACAACTATTAGACAAAGAAGATTATAGCACTATGTTAGCTAAATTGCTCTAAATTTGATTTTTTGAATATTCGCTATATTGCTATAACAGTTTTTTCGAATATTCGTAATATATAGCAATATAGCGAATATTCGAAAAAAACGAATATAGAGCAATTTAGCTAATATAGTGCTAGAATCTTTTTTTATAGTTGTAATTTTTTTCCAATCTGAACTTCAGATGAGAAAAAAATTACAGCTATTAGACAAAGAAGATTATAGCACTATATTAGCTAAATTGCTCTATATTCGTTTTTTTTTTGAATTTTCGCTATATTGCTATAACTTAGTTTTTTCGAATATTTGTAATATTCTAAAACAAGAATATATAGCAATATAGCGAATATTCGAAAAAACGAATAAAGAGCAATTTAGCTAATATAGTGCTATAATCTTCTTTGTCTAAAAGTTGAAAAATTCGCAATAAAAATTTGAATCCGAAAATCCAAATTACGAAAATTCGCATATTACACAATCATTACCTTGCCGATTTTTTCAAGAAAAAAAAATCGTGCATTTTCGAATATGACCCCTGCCGCTCATCACTACTCCTAAAGTCAAGTATATTGCAGCCTTCTTATTGGCCCACAAGCTAGAAGCAGGAAGGAATCATGTGTACTGATAGAAATAAAAGAAAAATCTGAAAAAAATATTTAAAAAAAAATCGGAAAAAAAAAAAATCGGAAAAAATATTGAATATTCGAAATTACGAAAGTATAACTATATTCGAAATATTCGCGAATTTTCTAAGTACCTATATTCGCGATAAAAATTCGAAATTCGAATATTCGTGATCAACACTAGTCAGCAGCTGACACGTTAAAAAAAGCCCACACTTCAGAGCCATGTGCCGGAGTCCTGGGTCCTGGGAGCGCAAGATGTGACCGTGCATGATGGATGGCTAGCTCCAGACACATTTGCAGTCTGCTTTTTGCCTCCTATGCACTATGAGTTCTGCCTGATTCTCCTCCTTCTCCTCCCTATCTGCTGCTCCGTCTCTCCCTTTGAAGTCCCCTCCTCTTCTTCTCTTTTGGGCACCCACGTGACATCCATCGACATCCCGCTGTTGCTGGAAGAAGGTATATTGCACCCCTCAATCAGTATTTTGTGGAAGCAGGTATATATATAACCCCTTAATCAATATTCTGTGGAAGCAAGTATATCGGACCTCTCAATCTGTATTTTGTGGAAGCAGGCATATCAAACCCCTTAATCAGTGTTCTGTGGAAGCAGGTATATATTGAACCTCTCAATCAATATTTTGTGGCGGCAGGTATATAGAACCCCTTAATCAGTATTTTGTAGAACAAGGTATAACAAACCCCTCAATCAGTATTTTGTTGAAACAGGTATATAGAAAACCTGAATCAATATTTGGTGGAAGCAGGTATATCGCAAACCTCAATCTGTATTTTGTGGAAGTAGGTATATCAAATCCATTAATGATTATTTTGTGGAAACAGGTATATTGCACCCCTTAATCTGTATTTTGTGGAAGCAGGTATATCAAGACCCTTAATCAGCATTTTATGGAAGCAGGTATATCGCACCCCTCAATCAGTATTTTGTGGAAGCAGGTATATAAAACCGCTTAATCAATATTTTGTAGAAGCAGGTAAATCGCACCACTCAATCAGTATTTTGTGGAAATAGGTATATAGAACCCCTGAATCAATATTTGGTGGAAGCAGGTATATCGCACCCGTCAATCAGCATTTTCTGGAAGCCGGTGTATCGCAGGCCTCAATCAATATTTGGTGGAAGCAGGTATATTGCCCCCCTCAATCAGTATTTTATGGAAGAAGGTATATCAAACCCCTTAATCAGTATTTTGTGGAAGCAGATATATTGCACCCCTCAATCAGTATTTTATGGAAGCAGGTATATATAACCCCTTAATCAGTATTATGTGGAAGCAAGCATATCAAACCCCTTTATCAGTATTCTGTGGAAGCAAGTATATCGCACCCCTCAATCAGTATTTTGTGGAAGCAGGTATATATTGCACCTCTCAATCAATATTTTGTAGCAGCAGAAATATAGAACCCCTTAATCACTATTTTGTAGAACAAGGTATATCGCACCCCTCAATCAGTATTTTGTTGAAACAGGTATATAGAACACCTGAATCAATATTTGGTGGAAGCAGATATATCGCAAACCTCAATCTGTATTTTGTGGAAGTAGGTATATTAAACCCATTAATGATTATTTTGTGGAAGCAGGTATATATCACACCCCTCAATCAGTATTTTGTGGAAGCAGGTATATAGAACAGCTTAATCAATATTGTGTAGAAGCAGGTAAATCGCACCCCTCAATCAGTATTTTGTGGAAATAGGTTTATAGAACCCCATAATCAATATTTGGTGGAAGCAGGTTTATCGCACCCATCAATCAGTATTTTCTGGAAGCCGGTGTATCGCAGACCTCAATCAATATTTGGTGGAAGCAGGTATATTTCACCCCTTAATCAGTATTTTTGGGAAGCCGGTGTATCACAGGCCTCGATCATTATTTGGTGGAAGCAGGTATATCGCACCCCTCAATCAGTATTTTGTGGAAGCAGGTATATCACACCCCTCAATCAGTATTTTGTGGAAACAGGCATATAGAACACCTGAATCAATATTTGGTGGAAGCAGGTATATCACATCCCTCAATCAGTATTTTTTGGAATGTGATATACCTGCTTCCACCAAATATTGGATACAGAGGAACAGGAATCTCACTGTTCAAGCTGCAAGGAAGGGAGAACAAGTACAACCTATGGCAATTTCAGGTACTTGCCACAAACATAACACTCACCTGCCACAGACACAAAGCCTGGAACCCATGTGGAAGTACTGCTATCCACAAACAAAAGGACTCAGCACACAACACACATCACACAGGAACCCAGGACCATAGGTGCAGTAAACAAGCATAAAACCAAACACATCTTCTAGACACCAAACGACATTATATTTGCTATGACCAGAAGGATAGCCCCCACTGGCAGTTGGTAAGTAACCAGGAGGATGTCTCCAGCCAGCATGGCTGAAGCACCCTCCCTGGCTACTGCCTACAACTGAGGCTATATAGGGCCAAGAGGCCACACCCAACAATCAGACACACCCCGTGACTCACACACACAGAAAGGGAGTTAACCCTTCCAAAACCACAGAAGGGAAAACACAACTTAAAGGGTGTGTCCAAACAACAAACACACTGTGGCTGTTGCCGCAGGCAAAGACATGGGTGGCACTCATGTCCTGGGAGTCAGCCCGAAGGCCGGGACACTGCCACCACATGTACAGAACGACCAAAAGTGCACACCACACATAACACAGAGTGCACACAGACATACCAAAAGTGCTTACAAACACGCACACAACTCCAAGGGAACCGCACACATAACTGTTGTCCGCGGCAACCGCACCTGAGGCAAACAGCAAAATGCCTCCAGGTGCGGTTGACACAACAACCCAAAAACCGCGGGCAACTGTATGCGGCTCCCAAGGAGTCACGGCCATAAACATGGTCGTGACATCAGTATTTTGTAAAAGCAGGTATATTGCACCCCTCAATTAGTATTTTGTGGAAACAGATATATAGAACACCTGAATCAATATTTGGTGAAAGCAGGTATATCGCACCCCTAAATCAGTATTTTGTGGAAACAGGTATATATATATTGCACCCCTCAATCAGTATTTCGTGGAAGCAGGTATATCAAACGCCTTAATCAGTATTTTGTGGAAGCAGGTATATCGCACTCCTCAATCCGTTTTTTGGGGGGGCAACAGGTATATCCGACCCAATGCAAATAGTTGTTCCAATAACGCTTGTCCCTCTATATACCTGCGGTATCATATCAGAACCCCACACAACTGCTGCACAATACAAATGCACTATAATTTACTTTTTATGTTAGAAAGTATATTATAAGTATATCACACCCCTCAGTATATTACACCTATCGATAGCACACCTATACCAGTCCAGGACTTTTGTGGCCCTATTAGCTAGTGTTTGGTGTCCCTAACAGTCTGTCCCTGCTCCACAAAGCAACCTCTCCCTACACTGGCAAAACACAGAATGTAAAATTGCTGCCAGATCATTTTTTTTTTTTATAGGGTAGGGGTGTGTCCATGTGCTGAAACATCTCAATTGGCTGTCCTGTCTCACCTAAAGGATGTGTCATGGGTAAAAGTTTGGCGCAATGCAAAAAAATATGGCGCATGCGAACATCACCATATGTTCTCATGTTCTGCGAATCACGAACGAGCAAAGTTCACCGCGAAATTACCGCCGGGCGAACCGCAAGGCCATCTTTACTGTTGAATATTGCTTTTGTCTGAGAAGGAGAAGGACTTTTCTCCATTTGTGGACAAACTGACTTTGCATCAACAAGGATAATCTATTTTTCCCTTTTATTCATAGCACCTGTATAACTATGTGTGATACAAATTGTACCAAATGTAACAACATTAATATATATTTTATTAAAATAAGTGAGGGTCTGCAAAAACAGGAAAAAAAAATCACAAAAATGTTGATATAGTAACTAAATATGTTTTTCTGCCAAACAGTTTGCACATGTAAATTATATTATTTCCTTTGGAAAGTGGCCAGCTCCCTTCCTTCATTTTTATCTTTTGGAGGTTTAAGTAAATGTGTAATTTTGCATTGCACTGGTCAACTAAAGATCAGTGCAACATCCGTAGCAGCCTCTTGATTTGATGAACAAATTCTTCTAAATGGTGGATCAACTAATCTCTGCCCTGACAAATGACTTAGTGGCATTTGCATATTTCTGCCTTCGGATATAGCTGAACTAAAACAGACATTTTATGAGCGTTAATCGGAATCACTGCATGTGGTCATTTGACCTGCATTGCACTTCGCTCTCTATCAAATACCTTTAGCTTATTTTCAAACAGTTATATATTTATTTTTTATCTTCCTTTTAATCCACAAATGAAATTGAAGAACAATTTAGCTACTGATTCAATCTGTGCCAAAAGTTTAGGTTAAACAGGAAACTAGAGATGAACAAATTGATCAGATTGGATTTTTTTTTTTTATTCACTTCTGACGAATCGTGTAAAAACTACACCAAATGACATTTTACTGTAAAGGGAGGAAGAAGATCTGGCCACTCAGACATTTTTCCCTTTATAAACAGCTTATCTTTTTATTTTATTTTTGTTTAACCCTCAAATTGTTACTGCTTTTGGCTTCTGTAAAACACATTGCATATTACTGCAAGGTAGTTATAACAAAAGCAATACAGCAATAATGGGTAGTTAGAGCCAAATTGTTAGTACATGGTCACTGCTGCCCTGTTCTTTCCTGTGAGCACAGACGCTGCACAACTCACCATGCTGTTGCCTACATGCTTCTGCTAGTACTCAAGCTTCTGTCTCCTTACGGTGTGTGCTCACTTCTGAATGCTTAAAGGGACAGTGTGTGCACTTCCAAATCTTTCCCAAGCCAATGGCTAGGGATCCCTGGGTATTTAAGGCCTCTCCAAGTAGAGGGTGCCTGAGCTTTAAGGTTCTTGGTGACCATCAAAAGTGTTGAAGTCTAGAGCTTCTGAGATTATCCTGTGTTTTGCTTGCATTTATCCTGCGCGTGTTCCTTTTTGCGTTCCAGCCCTGTACACGCCCTTCCTATGTGCTCCTATACTTCCATCTTCCCTATTTGTGTGCCTGTCAAGAAGCCAGCCTGCCTGCCCTACCTCTGTCTTAACTGCCATACAGCCTGGCAGTTTGTCCTGTGTCTTATTTCCTCTATGCTACCAGTTTACAGTCCAGGGCATTTTTTTGTATCCCCAGCTACCAGTACCTGCACCAGGGTCCCTGACCCCAGTGAGTCAGCTATTACTCACTGAAGCAGCCGCCCGACGATCGTTTCGCTGAATTGCTTCCTCTTGGGGCCTCTTCATGCCCCAAGAGGAAGCAATTCAGCGAAACGATCGTCGGGCGGCTGCTTCAGACCAGGGTCAGTAGGTATAAATTGCACTTGCACTTTAAACTGTGATTTCTTCCCCCGTTCCTTTTGCAGTCCCTGCCTAGTGTTGGCTGCACCCAGGCTCACACTCCCTTAAATGTTTGGAGTGTTTATGTATGCATGCCCTGGGTGCTATTACTACTATATGTGCCCCACTAGGCGGATACTGCTCTATATTTGTGTATGGGGGGATGCTAGTCCATTATTGGTTTGGAGCTTACTCTGTTTTTATACAAATTATTTGTAACACCGTAGTGTTCCCATTATGTGCTGTTTTTGTATATGTTTTAATTGATATACCATTCAATGTTTTTGGATATCCAATAAAGGAAATAATTAATTAAAATTGCTCTCTGTGTGGCTGCTCTTTGAGCTGTGTAGGTGATAATGCGAATAACTCCATGCGAGATATTTATGAGATATTTGTTTTTTTGGTGTTTTAACCTGCATTTAAACCTTAGTGGCTGTTCACACTGCTTGTGTGATTTTGGTGCATTTTCTATGTCCTTAGTCATTGATTCCAGTGGGTCAGCTAATAACTACACAGGGACTATCCCAGGAGATGGCAGACCCATTGCTTTCCTGCAGCAAAGGCTAGATCCCTGTACATGGGTTAAAGGGTAATTACCAGGGAAGCACCAGAATAAGTGTCTTAGTTGTATGCCTATGCTTGTTTTGCTAAGTGTCTCAGTTGTATACCTATGCCAAAGCAGTTAGTTGGCACAGTGGGTCCACACTCGCTTATCTGTAATAATAAGCAAAGCTGCAATAATGCAATTTGTATACTTGTGTTATTAAAAACTATTTGGAGGTCATTTATGAAATCAGATATGTCAGTTTTGTGGTGTAAAAAAGTCACAAGTCATGGAAACTGCAATATTTACATGGCAACTGTGAAATCTTTGCAAAATTTTGTGATCTTCGCCACAGTTGTCTATGTTTAAGAGCTAAAAGTGAGATTAGACCTGGATTACGGCTCATTTTCTATATGCGACTTTCGCAAAAGTCACAAAAAGTTGCAACCCACACAAGGCAACTCCCTTTTCTATTTTTACACCTAAAGGTGTAAACCACATTACTCTTATGCCACATAGATTATTATGGTGCACCAGTTAAAAAATTTGGTGCAATCACACAAAGCAAAGCTTTATACCTGTATTAGTGAATGCATTACTGCATCATATTGTATAGTTCACACACATTTATTGCAAAAGTGTACCCATGTTAGTTAGCACATAACTGCAACAGAAAAGTAGTTTAAACACATTTACATCCAGCAGCGCCATGGCCTTCTCACTGTTTACCGCTGGCCGAGTGATGTCACGACTTGTATCAACTGGCCTGGGTGGGGCTAAGCTCCATTCAAGGGAACAGAGCTTAGCTGCGCCCAGGCCAGTAATACTAGTTGTGACGTCACTGGTCCTGTGGTGATTACTGCTGCTGGAGCGCCGCTGCCTTTTCAAACAGCTGATCGGCGGGGGTCCCGGATGTCGGACCCCCACCGATCAGATGCTGATGATCTATCCAGAGGATAGATCATCAGTTTAAACAAAGTGCAGAACCCCTTTAATTCAAAGCACTTACTAATGTATTAAACTGATGCTGACAGCCTGCCTACCATCATGTTCTGTATCGCATTGGTGCAGCTGTTTGCATCATGCCACTGCCTCTGTCTGCCATTATGTGCTGTAGAGCATGACTGCTGCTGCCCTCTGCCTTCCTACTATCATGTTCCACCACCACAGTTGCTACTCCCTGCTGCTAAAACCTTTACTGCCACTTCCATTACCCCTACTGCCACTAACATTACTGCGACATAGCCACCATTACTACTACTACTGCCCAAACACAGACACACACACACATGTGCTTGCTGCCATATCTGTTCCATGTTGTGCTGCTACTGATGGCACTTCTATTGCTGTCACTATTACCCCTATACACTTTACCCTTTCCATATTCACACTGTACTGCTGCTGCTCCCAAATAAAAAGGAGAATTTTTCCAGGCTTGCTCAACTTCGGAATAAACTACTGTTTCATCTGACACAAATTGTGTGTTTATAAATACGGTCAGGCATTCTGCCCCATTAAGGCATAATATAGGACAACCTGCCTCCATCCCACCGCCCCCACTACCTCCCCTACCAGTGGTGTAACTATAGTGTTATGGGCCACAGTGCAAACTTTGGATTAGGCCCCCCCATTTTTGCAAAGAAGTAGCAGATTTTCTTAGGGCACTTTCCGTGCAGGTAATCCGCTGCGTGAATGAGTGCCAAGCCCCAATCTGGACAGAAGAGACACGGAGCAGTAACATGATTGACTGTGATCTTTTTACTACAAAATCACGGTGACAACTTTATCTGACTGTGATTTTGAAGTAAAAAGATCACAGAGAGGCATGGAGCGTTATCAATCATGTTAATGCTCTGTGTCTCTGCTGTCCAGAACGGGGCTTAGCTCTCATTCACGCAGCGGATTACTCGCACGGGATCCGCTTGTGTTAAAGAGCCCTAAGCCCAATGCATGGCTACACTCACCCAGTCCTAATAAAATCTGGTCCTACCTCATCCAGGGTGTCACTGGCATCGGCGTGATGTCCACTGGATCCAGAAGAAGGTCCCTGTGGTGAGAAAAGAAGAATAATCACATAAGGAAGGTATGGTGACTGCCCCTGTGAAATCACCAGCAGGGGGCACTGTGCTGGCCTGTAAGACTGAACTATGCCAATGTATAGCAGGGTAATCTAGGACATTTCCCCTAAGTGCAACCACACAGTACTAATGCCCACCTTGTGGCCCCTCACAGAAGTTATTCCCACCGTTGTCCCCTCACAGTAGTAATGCCAGATTATGTGCCCCCTCACAGTAGTAATGCCAGATTATATGCCCCTCACAGTAGTTATGCCAGATTATGTGCCCCTTCACAGTATTTATGCCCAGTTATGTGCCCCCTCACAGTAGTTATGCCAAATATGTGTCTCCTTACAGTAGCTATGCCCAGATATGTGCCTCTCTCACAGTATTAATGTCAGATTATGTGTCCCCTCACAGTAGTAATGCCAGATTATGTGCCCCCTCACAGTAGTAATGCCCAGTTATGTGCCCCCTCACAGTAGTAATGCCAAATATGTGCCCCCTCACAGTAGTAATGCCCAGACTATGTGCCCCTTCACAGTAGTAATGCCAGATTATGTGTCCCATCGCAGTAGTAATGCCAGATTATGTGTCCCCTCGCAATAGTAATGCCAGATTATGTGTCTCGCTCACAGTAGTAATGCCAGATTATGTGTCCCCTCACAGTAGTTATGCCAGATTATGTGCCCCTTTACAGTTTTTATGCCCAGTTATGTGCCCCCTCAAAGTAGATATGCCCAGATATGTGCCCCCTCAGAGTGGTTATGCCAGATTATGTGCCCCTCACATTAAATATGCCCACATATGTGCCCCTCACAGTGGTTATGCCAGATTACGTGCCCTCTCACAGTAGTTATGCCTTCATATGTGCCCCCTCACAGTAGTTATGCCAGATTAGGTGCACCCTCAAATTAGTTATGGCAGTGGGCCCCTCAGTAGAGATGCCCACTTTTGTGCCCCCTCTCTCTAGTTGTGCCCATCAAACACCCCCCCCCCCTGCCCTCTTGCCTCCAGTCTGCAGCGTTAGAAAAAAAAACACATACTTACCTTCTTCCCTGATGACAGGCCCCCACAATCATTGAGCTGCTGGCTGTGCTGAAGGCAGAGTCCCGGGCTTTCAGCTCTCCTCCCACAGCCAGCAGCGCGATGCGGGGCCAGCAGTGAAGCAGTGAACAGAGAGGTTTCCCTGCTTCACTATGGAAACAGAACTGCCTGGCCAGGTGTGTGTAAGTGGGTACGTGCTCCCCCCTCTTCCTTCACCCCCCCCCCATATTATACATGTAATGGAGGCATGGAGCGCTCTGATGGGGCCTTAAATTTCCGCTGTACTTCATGCCGGGCCCCATCAGAGCTCTCCATTACATGTGAGTACAGCGGGAAGCCCCTGCCAGCGGCCTGGGGGGTCCAAAGGCGGCCAGGCCCCCTGGAGAGCCGGGCCCAGGGGCAACTGCAACCCCTGTAACCCCTGTATGTACGCCAGTGATCACATTGAATGGATTGGTCTCAACACGCCACAGTTTTTTCCATAACACTGCAAGGGTTTAAACACTATCTTCTGCCTATAAGGTAAGAGGGTATTTAAATATGAAAAAGCATGTCATATGCGATGTTGCAGTGTGTTTTTAAATATACTGCATGTTAACACCATCAACCAAGCATTTAGCCACAGCTATATACTATATGTCATTGTTACGCTGATGTTATTTGCTATGGCTGTTATTGCTGAAGAGCTTAAAAGTGGAGGGAGAAGAGAAAGAGCAAAAATTCTGAAAACAAAATAAAAAAGAGAGATATAAGGCTACTTTCACACTTGCATTTTTACTGGATCCGGCAGGGTTCAGCAAAAATGCTTCAGTTACTGATAATACAACCTTCTGCATCCGTTATGAATGGATGCAGTTGTATTATCTTTAACATTGCCAAGATGGATCCATCATGAACTCCATTGAAAGTCACTGGAGGACGGATCCGTTTTCTATTGTGGCAGAGAAAACAGATCTGTCCTCATTAACTTGCATTGGGGGTCATGCCAGATCCGTCTGCGCATCCTAGGATGGAAAGCAAACTACATACAACATATTGCGATTTGCTCTCCGGTATGGGAACGCAACTAAACGGAACGGAATGCATTTTGGAGCATTCCGTTCTGTTCAGTTCAGTTTTGTCCCCATTGACAATGAATGGGGACAAAACTGAAACATTTTATTCCGGTATTTAGCCCCTATAACGGATCTCAATACCGGAAAACTAAAACACTAGTGTGTGAAAGTAGCCTAAGAAAATAAAAAGTCCTAGGACACGTCAGAGTGCCATGTACCAATTTTTTAGGCGAAGTGGAGCATATTTGATTAGTGTATAATTGATTTGGATACAAATAAAAAGAAATGTATTTGACAGATCGGACATAGAAGGACTTTAAAAGACATTTGTTCATCTCTAAAGGAAAACAATTGACACAGCTCAGGTATCACTGCAATTGCACTTCTTCGGAATTATATTTGAACAGTATATTCATTCTTTTTGCAATCAGAGGCTGTGATCTCTACATTCATTCCCCGAGGACATTTCATTTCCAGTGACATTTTGTATAGAATGGCATTATGATTTTAAACATAATTGTATAGTTAATAGGAAAATGTATATTTCCCTCTGCACTTAATGACCCATTGAGCTAACCAATGTTACCTAAGAACATTAATGTAAATGTTTTAAGATGACAGGAAATAATTCCTACGCTATGTCTAGTGTTCCTTTACATTACTGTGAAATTACAATACAACTTGCTTATACATATGTGACAATGGTCTTTAACCCTAGGGCAATTCATTAAGTTGTAGCAGTGTAATAGACCTTTTATTGGCATCAAGGGATGTGTTTGGGATTTGGATACAATACACTACTCTTGTATTGTTGCAGTTTAGGTTTAAGTGGACCAGGAGCAAGTCTGAGAACTAAGTACGTAATTTTAAGCGAAATGAAGACTGAAGTTTCAGGTTAATGTAAAACTTTAGCAAAAATTGTATAAACTGTGAAGCCGAATTTCCTCACATTTCCTGGTAAAGAATCTAATTATTTTTCTAAAATGTCTGCTGCACATGTTACAAAATGAATGTAAGAAGCCCAGGAATGTGATATGACCGATGATGTTGTGCAGCTAGCCAATCAGCAGATAGCTAAAAAGTCTCATCCTGGGCAGTCTCGGGAGGTGAGCTTAGGAAGAGACTTGACAGGAGCTGATGCACTAGGGACAGTGTTGGTCCAAACTTAAAAAAAGAACATTGGAGAGGGAGAGTGCAGGGATAGTGCACTCATAGGGGGAGTATTTTGAGACTGTAGGGAGAGCAGCAGGGGCAGCGTAGGCTGAGTTTAATCACCCTTGTTCACCTGCTGCGCCATTCATACTTAATCTGTTCTGTTATTCTGTTACACATACACTTATGAATTCTTAAATACTCGCTATGAAAGCAAAATAAAGGGGAGTGTAGTGAACAAAATGTAAGAAAAAACCTTCCCTTATTAAAATGTAACTTTTAACTGATTATTTGAATAGCATAGAATACCCCTAGATAGAATTAAATATTAAATTCAACACAATTAATATATTTTCATGATGTATAACACCCTCCATCTACAGTTGCAAGAAAAAGTAAGTAAACCCTTTGGAATGATATGGATTTCTGCACAAATTGGTCATAAAATGTGATCTGATCTTCACAACAATAGACAATCACAGTCTGCTTAAACTAATAACACACAAATAATTAAATGTTACCATGTTTTTATTGAACACACCATGTAAACATTCACAGTGCAGGTGGAAAAAGTATGTGAACCCTTGTATTTAATAACTGATTGCCCCTCTTTTGGCAGCAATAACTTCAACCAAACGTTTCCTGTAGTTGCAGATCAGACGTGCACCGCGGTCAGGAGTAATTCTTGACCATTCCTCTTTACAAAACTGTTTCAGTTCAGCAATATTCTTGGGATGTCTGGTGTGAATCGCTTTCTTGAGGTCATGCCACAGCATCTCAATCGGGTTGAGGTCAGGACTTTGACTGGGCCACACCTGAAGGCATATTTTCTTCTGTTTAAGCCATTGTGTTGTTGATTTACTTCTATGCTTTGGGTTGTTGTCCTGTTGCAAAACCCATCTTCAGTTGAGCTTCAGCTGGTGGAAAGATGCCCTTAAGTTCTCCTGCAAAATGTCTTGATAAACTTGGGAATTTATTTTTCCTTCGATGATAGCAATCCGTCCAGGCCCTGATGCAGCAAAGCAGCCCCAAACCATGATGTCCCCACCACCATACTTCACAGTTGGGATGAGGTTTTGATGTTGGTGTGCTGTGCCTCTTTCTCCACACATAGTGTTTCTTCCATACAACTCAACTTTGGTTTTACCTGTCCACAGAATATTTTGCCAGTACTGCTGTGGAACATCCAGGTGCTCTTGTGCAAACTGTAAACGTGCAGCAATGTTTTTTTTTGGACAGCAGTGGCTTCCTCTGTGGTATCCTCCCATAAAATCAATTCTTGTTTAGGGATGTTAGCATATGCCAGAGACTTTTGTAAATCTTTAGCTGACACTCCAGGATTCTTCTTCACCTCATTGAGCAGTCTGCGCTGTGCTCTTGCAGACATCTTTACAGGACGGCCACTCCTAGGGAGAGTAGCAGCAGTGCTAAACTTTCTAGACAATTTGTCTTACCGTGGACTGATGAATAGCAAGGCTTTTGGAGATACTTTTATAACCCTTTCCAGCTTTATGCAAGTCAACAATTCTTAATTGTAGGTTTTCTAAGAGCTCTTTTGTGCAAGGCATCATTCACATCAGGCAAAAAGCAAACCCAGAATTTGTGTGTGTTTTTTCTAGGGCAGGGCAGCTGTAACCAACAACTCCAATCTCATCTCATTGATTAGACTCCAGTTGGCTGACACCTCACTCCAATTAGCTCTTGGAGATGTCATTAGTCTAGGGGTTCACTTTTTCCACCTGCACTGTGAATGTTTACATGGTGTGTTCAATAAAAGCATGGTAACATTTAATTCTTTGTGTGTTATTAGTATAAGCAGACTGTGATTGTCTATTGTTGTGACTTAGATGAAGATCCGATCACATTTTATGACCAATTTGTGCAGAAATCCATATCATTCCAAAGGGTTCACATACTTTTTCTTGCAACTGTATATCTGTGAGCAAAATCAATAAATCTAAGCAATCCTGTAGCAGGACAGTATAATTGTCCTTCTTGGGCTACAAGCACACAACCGTATGTGTTTTGCGGTCCGCAAACTGTGGATCCGCAAAAAAAACTGATGATGTTCCGTATGGCATCCGTTTTTTCTGCGGATCCATTTTTTTTGCGGATCCATTGTAATATTGCCTATCCTTGTCAGCAAACTATTTTTTTTGCGGGGCAACGGAATGGACATACTGATGCGGACAGCACACAATGTGCTGTCCGCAGTTTTTGCGGTACCATTGAAATAAATGGGTCCGCATCCTATCCTCAAAAAAAAGACGAAACGGACACGGAAGCAAAACAAGGTCGTGTGCATGAAGCCTTAGGCTACTTTCACACTTGCAGCAGAATGATCCGGCAATCTGCATGCAAACGGACAGCATTTGTAGACGGATCCAGATGCGGACCCGTCTTACAAACGCATTGCAAGAACGGATCAGTCCCTCCAGATGTCATCCGGAGAAACCAGATCCGTTTTATATCTTTTTCACATGCGCAGATCGTAAGCACGGATCCGGCATTGCGGTATTTTTAGTGCAGTATTTCTTCCGTCCAAAACGCCGTTCAGTGACTGAACTGAAGACATCCTGATGCATCCTGAACGGATTCATCTCCATTCAGAATGCATAGGGATAAAACTGATCAGTTCTTTTCCGGTATTGAGGCCCTTTGACGAAACTTAGTGCCGGAAAATAAAAACACCAGCGTGAAAGTACCCTTACTCACAGTTTGTAGATATATATCATAAAGAAGAAGACCAGCGGTATCAGTTTCATGGGACAGAACTCACTGTATACAAACTAAAAAGACAGGGTGGCATTAGCAGGAGGTGCTCAAACCCACATGCAGTCGTGCAGAGTGTTAGGTCCCGGGCTACTTGAGAAACCTTGGCGTGGTGCCCGGGCTTAGACATGTTCTACACCGTAGGACATGTTAACTAATCTCTCAATTTTAAAATAAGTTTGAGGGTTTAGTGAGACTGCAGAGTGCACCTGTCTTTGCTATTGTTTTGTTATATTGTTTTAAAGAGCTCACTGTCCCTATTGAATCCCTCACCTATCCCTACCTATAGGCAGAGCACACGCCCCGGTGACTTTCTGATACCCTTTCTGATACCTATTGGCACCATGTCTGATGTAGTAATCTTTTTCCCAGAGATAAAAAAAGAAAACAATGGATGGAAAAATATCATAGACAAAAAATATGAAAAAGATAGCCTTTGAATATAAAAATCATATCAGCGCATCCCGACGTGGCGTTTCCCCAGAAAATACGGGTTCATCAGGGAACAAAAAGGATAATGCACAAGATGAAACTAAAAATAAAATACATACACTTATCTAGTCTCAACAGGTGGTCATATATATATATATATTGTATCTTGTTCACCTGCTGCAGCATTCAAATTTTATATATATACATATATATATATATATATATATATATTATAGGAGAGTACCTGTGGTGGTGGTAGACGGGATGTACGTGCCACCGGGGGTCCTGGCTCCGGTGGAGTAAGAGCCACAAAAGTGCATTTTGCAGCAGTTATGCTGTTAACAGAGCAGATCTGGGCCGGCTGTTACTGGGAACAGGCAGAGATGTGGGTGGGTGCCTGTCTCCCCACGGTCCAGGCCAGGTTTTGCAAGGAAGGGTTAAAATCCGACCAGCAACAAGGGAGTGGTGTGGAGGTTTTTGTTCTCTGGCTGTGAGAATGAGAGGTGGAGGTGAGCTGGCCTGTGTGCTGAAGCCTGTAAAGGACTGTGCGGGAAACCGCAGCTGAAGCCAGGAGGGATCCATGTTCCGTGGCTAGAAACCAGACCCAGGGACTTACTTCACCAAGGAGAAAAAGATGACATTACTCCTGGCTTTAGATAGATTTAGCTTTATGTGACGGAAACAGGCCTCAAGTAGCCTGCAGCAGGTTTGGGGCCCATTCAGGGAATTGCTGTGATTGAGCTATTATTTTGCTGTTGTGTGTGACCACCCTCCCTATGAACTGCACTGCCTTTCACTTGTATGCACCGTGTGAATAAACAAAGCATCATGTTTTACACCAAGACCGGTCTGTGTTGCCTCTATACTGCACTTGCTACCACTGCCTACCAGAGCAGATCCCCACAATTGGTGGTTTGCAGCGGGCATACTGCAGTGAGGCTGGCCAAGAATATTTATCCAGGCGGTGCACGGCTGCATGTCATACATTAAACCAGCAAGCTTGGTCACCCCGGACAAAATAGAGGAGCTGGTTAAGCAGTTGGTGCAGAGCAATTCACAACAGCAACAAACAAACAGTTTGCTGGTACAACAAATGGCGCTTATGCAAGAGGCTCTGCGTGCGTCCCAGCGAGAGACCCCACCGGCAGTGATTCCCTCGCTGTCGGCTCCCAGGGACAAAGTCTGTTCAGCATTAAGAAAAATGGCTCCAGAGGACGATGAAGAGGCCTTCCTGATGGTGTTCGAGAGGATCGCGGAACAGGAGAACTTACCGTCGGGACAGTGGGCTGAAGTGGTGGTGCCATTCCTAGTCGGAGACGCCCAAAAAGCGTACTTCGACCTCAGCAGGGAGGACGCCCAGGACTATGGGAAGCTGAAGGCTGAAGTGATGGCGCGCTTGGGGGTTACTACCTATGTGCGGGCGCAGAGAGTACATCGGTGGGCCTTTTTTTAGTCCAGACCCGTCCGGTCTCAGGCATATGACCTGGTACATCTGGTGAGGAAGTGGCTCCATCCGGAAACTTTGAGCCCTTTCCCAAATGGTCGAGCGAGTTGTTGTGGACCATTTTGTGCGGACACTACCAAGGGCCATACAGCGCTGGGTTGATCAGGGAGACCCCGGCAACCTGGATCAGTTAGTAAGCCTAGTCGAGAGGTATGTGGCGACCCAGGACTTGGTGCGGGACTCAACACAGGCACGGGACCCCCTTCATGTCTAAGGTGATGAGGGAGCCTTATAAGCTTTTAGGGATATAGTATACCATACTCAAACCGACGGACTGGTGTGGCTCTTTAACACTTTAACAAAACCTTAAAAACTATGCTCAAAAGAACCGTAAACAAAGATGGAAAGGATTGGGACCTGTTGCTGCCGTACGTATTGTTCGTAGTGCAGGAATTGCCCCAGGCATCTACGGGATTCTCACACTTCGAGCTATTATACGGTCAACATCCAAGAGGGTTGCTGGACATCGCTAAAGAGGTGTGGGAGTAAGAGCCCACCCCACACAAGAGTATTATAGAGCATATAAAAATAGATGCAGGGCCGTATAGAGACAGTCCTACTGTCAAGGATGGTGTTGCTGAAAGCTGTAACTTATAAATAAACATCCGACTGGCTTGATCCCAAACTAAGGAGCATATAGGTGAGCCCTATAAAACCCCTAGAGCTCTCCCTAACTGCTATGCCCATGCAAAGGTCTTTATGGTAGACGATTGCATGTCCAAGATACCTAATACTATGTGAAACCTGAAAACCCTATAATAGTGAGGGGACATGAGCACCGGCTCCTTGCACTGCAATACAGACGAAGTCAGGGACACCTAGAATCAAGCCAGCAAGGAAACACAAATAAAGAAAACAGACTTATCTGAGGAATCAGCAGAAGCAGGCTCCAGCAGTGAACAACTCATCCAGGAAGAAATATAAACCGCAAAGTGAGGCAGTATGGGAGGGAATATAAAGGGAGACAATTAGTGTAAATAGGTGACAGCTGGGAGAAGGAAAGGAGATGACAAAGTGAAACCAAAACAAAGAACGTCATGCAAGAGGTAGAGAAGAACGTCAAACAGACATTCTCGCAGACCTGGCGGTGACAGTACCCCTCCCTCTACAGGTGGACTCCAGACACTCAGAGCCCACCTTCTCAGGATGAGACCTATGGAAAGCCCTGATGAGACGAGTGGCCTTAATGTCCGCCACTGGGACCCACATCCTCTCCTCAGGACCATAACCCTCCCAATGAACGAGGTACTGGAGAGAACCGCGGATAATGCCAGAATCCACAATCCTAGAGACCTGAAATTCAAGATTACCATCAACAACAATCGAAGGAGGAGGAAAAGAGGAGGGTACAGTGGGTTGGACATAAGGTTTTAATAGGGACCTGTGAAAAACATTATGGATCTTCGAAGTCTGAGGAAGACTTCGGGATTGATGATAGACAAGATCTTGTAAGGCCCAATAAACTTAGGACCCAACTTCCAGGAGGGAACCTTCAGTTTGATATTCTTTGCAGAAAACCACACCATATCACCCACATTTAGGTCCGGGCCAGGCACACGTCTCTTATCCGCCAACCGCTTATATCTCTCACTCATCCTCTTCAGATTACCCTGAATCTTTTGCCAAATAAATAAGAAAGACGAGGAAAATCTCTCCTCATCAGGTAAACCAGAAGTCCCCTCTCCAGAGAATGTCCCAAACTGCGGATGAAACCCATATGCACAAAAAATGGTGACTTATCAGAGGACTCCTGGCACGGTAATTTAAAGCAAACTCAGCAAGGGACAAAAAAGAACACCAATCCTCCTGATTCTCCACCACAAAACAGCGCAGATATGTCTCCAGACTCTGATTGACGCGTTCGGTCTGACCATTCGACTGCGGGTGAAAAGCAGAAGAGAACGACAACCGAACCCCCAAGCGAGAACAGAAGGCCTTCCAGAATCTGGAAGCAAATTGCGTGCCCCTATCAGAAACGATGTCTGAAGGAATGCCATGCAATTTAACAATGTGATCAACAAACACTTGTGCCAGCGTCTTAGCATTGAGTAACCCAGGAAAGGAAATGAAATGCGCCATTTGCTAAAACTGTCCATTACTACCAGAATCACAGTCTTCCCCGAGGAACGAGGCAGGTCCGTAATGAAGTCCATGGACAGATCCTTCCAAGGACGGGAAGGAATGGGTAACGGGAGGAGAGAACCCGATGGCCTTGAATGAGGGACCTTGGCACGAGCGCAGGTCTCGCAGGCTGCCACAAAACCCTCAACCGTCTTACGAAGAGTCGGCCACCAGAATCTCCGAGCAATGAGATCCACTGTGGCTCTACTCCCTGGGTGCCCAACCAGGACAGTATCGTGGTGCTCCTTAAACACCTTGTGTCATAAAGCGAGAGGCACAAACAACCAGGGGGACAAAGATCAGGACCCTCTGCCTGAGCTGCCTGAACCTCTGCCTCTAAATCAGGATAAAGAGCAGAGACAACTACCTCTTCAGACAAAATGGGACCCGGGTCTTCAAAGTTCCCCCCTCCCGAAAAGCAACGTGATAGGGCATCCGCCTTCACATTTTTAAACCCAGGGTGGAACGTAACAACAAAATTAAACCTTGAAAAGAACAAAGACCATCTGGCCTGTCTCGGGTTCAGACGCTTGGCCGATTCCAAGGAGGCCAGATTCTTATGGTCTGTAAAAACGCTAATAGGGTGTCTGGCTCCCTCTAACTAATGGCGCCATTCCTTAAAAGCTAATTTGATGGCCAACAACTCCCTATCTCCCACATCGTAATTTACCTCTGCAGAGGAAAGTTTCCTTGAGAAAAAGCCACACAGTCGCCATTTGGCAGGAGAGGGACCCTAAGATAAGACCGCACCCACACCCACCCCAGAAGCGTCCACCTCAACAATAAAAGTATATAACCTACACAGAAAATTCCAGACCGCTTATACTAATTAAATCCTTTATTACAAAACTCACAATATGTTTGCATGATTAAATACAGACATGATTAAAAACAAAGTGCAGGAGATAAAAACTACATCACTGGAGGAGATTTACAGCGGATGCAAGTCCATTATTATTCAACATGATTCTCATTCCTTAAAGTGCATGTGCAAAGAGTTGATACATGTAATGGATATAGTAAACATTGGACAATTACCCATGCTGTGTCTCCTCCAGGATGGCGCCAACCCCAACGCGCGTTTCGGCGTACCTTCGGCGTACCTCCAAACGAAGGTACGCCGAAAGGCGCGTTGGGGTTCTCTGAGCTTCCTGGTCGAACTTTGGTAGTTCGACATCGTCACCGAGCCCCACGTCAGGGTACGGTTAAAGCCGTATTATGTACCGGCCCTGTTGACAAGACTTTTAAAGGGGAGGAAGACAGTGATGGTCCGTTGGGATGAGCAGGCGGAAGAGGCATTTTCCCGTTTGAAGTCGGCTCTGTGTGGGTCCCCGGTTTTGGTGACACCCGACTTCACACGGGAATTTGTCATTCAGACGGACGCCTCTGGAGTAGGCCTAGGAACAGTACTCTCTCAGGAAATCAGTGGGGAGGAAAACCTTAGGTACTATCTGTTAGGGAGAAGGTTCTGTCTGGTGACCGATCATTTCCCTCTCCAGTGGAGGAGCTAGGCCAAGGAGGGGGGGATATGTAGGAGAGTACCTGGGGTGGTGGTAGACGGGAGCCACGTGCCACTGGGGGTCCTGGCCCCGGTGGAGTAAGAGCCGCAAAAGTGCATTTTGCAGCAGTTATGCTGTTAACACAGCGGATCCGGGCCAGCTCTTACTGGGAACAGGCAGAGATGCAAGTGGGTGCCTGTCTCCCCACGGTCCAGGCTAGGTTTTGCAGGGAAGGGTTAAAACCTGACCAGCAACAAGGGTGTGGTGTGCAATGTGGAGGTTTTTGTTCTCTGGCTGTGAGAATGAGAGGTGGAGGCGAGCTGGGCTGTGTGCTGAGGCCTGTAAAGGACTGTGCGGGAAACCGCAGCTGAAGCCAGGAGGGATCCATGTTCCGTGGCTAGAAACCAGACCCAGGGACTTACTTCACCAAGGAGAAAAAGGTGACATTACTCCTGGCTTTAGATAGATTTAGCTTTATGTGACGGAAACAGGCCTCAAGTAGCCTGCAGCAGGTTTGGGGCCCATTCAGGGAATTGCTGTGATCGAGCTATTATTTTGCTGTTGTGTGTGACCACCCTCCCTATGAACTGCACCGCCTTTCACTTGTATGCACTGTGTGAATAAATAAAGCATCGTGTTTTACACCAAGACCGGTCTGTGTTGCCTCGATACTGCATTCGCTACCACTGCCTACCAGAGCGGATCCCCACAATATATATACATGTATACTATCAGAAGGACCCCGCTTCGCATGGGTATATTATATTAACAGTGACCTCCACAGCAGCTGCCCCCTTAAGTGATCTCCACAGTGCCCCTCCCTTTAACAATGAGCTACACAGTGGCTTGCCCCCTTAGCAGTAACATCCACAGCGAACGCCCCTTTAACATTGACCTCCACAGCGTCCGCCCTTTATTAGTGGTCTCGACAGTACCCCGCCTCCTTAACAGTAAATTCCATAATAAGAAACAACATTAAGTGACCTCCACAGAGCTCCGTTCCCTTAAAATTTAACCTTCACAACACCCCGCCTCTTAACAGTGACCTCCACAGTACACCACTGCCTTAAAAGTGACCCTCACAGCGGCTGCCCCTTTAATAGAGACATCTACAGCCCCCTGACTCCCTAACAGTAATCTCTACAGCGCCCGCCCCTTTAACAGTGACCTCCACAGAATCCCACCCCCTTAAGAGTGACCACCGCAGCACCCGCACCTTTTAATAGTGACCGCCACATCATCCAGCCCCCTAACAGTGACCTCCACAGCACTCGCCCCTTTAACAGTGACCTCCACAGTGGCTACCCTTTTATTACTGACCTCCACAGTACCCCATCTCCATAATAGTGATTTCCACAATAACCCACCCCCTTTAACAGTTGCCTATACAGCACTCTGCCCCTTAACATTGACCTCCTGTCACGAGGGTGTCAAGAACCACGCCTGACTCCGTTATACCCGGGGTCAGGAAGTCGCAGCAGTTGGCTGCGCTCTCTATGTAAGATTGGGCTGTTTCCTTATGGTAGCTTTCTGGGTTTGCTTTGCAACCCTTTTTGGCTCACTCAGGGATCCGTAGCTCCTTCTCCTCAGCTGTTCCTTGTCCAGCACTCCCAACCTCCTTATATTCCCCTCTCACACTTCTCTGGTTGCCAGATATAGAGCTTCCTGACTGGACTTCTATACTGACCCACTGGAGCTGTGTTGCTGCGTTCTCTGGTTGTTGGTCCAGAACTTTTCCCTCCGGATCCCTGTTGGACCTTTGTGGTCTGCTGTGGTCGCCCACCTGGGTTTATGTGTTTGTCTGTATTGTCTGTCCTTTCCCTGGTGTTTCCCTCTTAGTGTCAGTGGTGCGGACTAGCGATCCCACCGGCCCGTTAACTATCTAGGGCTCATTTTAGGGAAAGCCAGGGTTTAGGCACCTGATCGCCGCACGGGTGAGGAACCCGTCTGGGGACGTCAGGTGCCAGCCGCAAGGTGAGTCAGGGGTCACCACCTTTCCCTCTCCCTTGGGAAGGGCTTTCCCTTTTCCCTCCCTGTGCGTGACACCGGTCATTACACCTCCATAACGGACTGTTTCCTTAACTGTGACCTCCACAGCACTCCGCTCCCTTAACTCAGTGGCGGATCCAGAGCCTGGTCTGGGGAGGGGCACTTTCAGATTATTTTCTGTCCGCCGCCACAAAACAATGGTGCCTATAGAACAGACTCCACAGTGTATGCTATATGTGTATAACAATCATATTTCACATGAACACTTACAATTACTTGGCTTGGCCCTTCGGGATCTCGGACGCCACTTCCAAACTTTGGCCGGGGGCTCGGCGGAGCTGATGTGTTTTATCCTAATGAGAAAGATTTCATAATAAGTATTTGGAGAAAGGGCAGAGGAATATCAGAGCAGAAAGAGGCTGGTGCTGCTACTAGGGCGTCATACCATGGGGGAGTTATAAAGCCCACCATAATGCCCCCCCCAGTAGTAATAATTCTCCTTATAATGTGACAGTGCAAAAAATACCCCCTAACCCTAACCCTTGTAATGCCCCCAGTTGAGCTAATGTCCCCATAGTGCCCCCATAATGTGCCAGTATAAAATACCCCTATATAGTGCCCCTAGTAAATGACCCCATAGTCCTCCACACCCTCCTTCCTCCTAGTGCCCCCATAATGTACCAGTATAAAATGCTCCAGTAGATGCCCTCAGTGTCCCCCATAATTTTCAAGTATAAAATACCCCTTCTTAGTGCCCCCCGTAGATGACCCCATAGTACTCCTCTCCCCCCTTCCCCATAGTACCCACCATAATGTGTCCCAGTATAAAATTGTACTATACAGAGAGCCCATATAAAATACCCCTTCTTTGTGGCCTCAGTAGATGCCCCTATAGTGCCCCCAATCATGTGCCAGTAATAATAGCCCCCCTGTGCCAGTAATAACAGCCCCCGGTGCCAGTAATAGCAGCCCCCCCGGTGCCAGTAATAGCCCCTCTGTGCCAGTAATAACAGCCCCCAGTAATAAGAGCCCCTCTGTGCCAGTAATAACAGCCCCCAGTAATAAGAGCCCCTCTGTGCCATTAATAACAGCCCCCAGTAATAAGAGCCCCTCTGTGCTAGTAATAACAGCCCCTCTGAGCCAGTAATAAGAGCCCCCAGTAATAAGAGCCCCCCTTTGCCAGTAATAACAGCCCCCCTTTGCCAGTAATAACAGCCCCCCTTTGCCAGTAATAAGAGACCCCCCTTTGCCAGTAATAAGAGACCCCCCTTTGCCAGAAATAAGAGACCCCCCGATTGTCAGAAATAAGAGACCCCCCGTTTGCCAGTAATAGCCCCCGCCTTTGCCAGTAATAGCCCCCCCTTTGCCAGTAATAGCCCCCCTTTGCCAGTAATAGCCCCCCCTTTGCCAGTAATAGCCCCCCTCTTTGCCAGTCATAGCCGCCCCCAGGTGCCAGTAAAAATATTGTATATCATGAAGAAAAAAAAAAAACACACATACTTACCTCCATGTCAGCGATGCGATGCAGGCCTCTTCAGGCCTGTGTCCCACGCTGTATGGCTCAGGCGGCGTGATGACGTCATCGCGCCGCCTGCGCCGGCCTCTGATAGGCTGCAGGCACTAGGCCGGCAGCCTATCAGAGGAAGGGAAAGGGACACGCCTCTCCCTTCCCTGCCGCAGCACAGGCAGGCATCTGTATCGCTGTCCTGAGGACGGCGATACAGATGACTGGAGATGAGCGCTTCCACAATGGAAGCGCTCATCTCCCTGTGCCCCGCTGCTGCCGCCGCCGCCCGCCGCCAGCTCGGGGGGGGCAATTGCCCCGTTGCCCCCCCCCTGGATCCGCCACTGCCTTAACTGTGATCTCCACAGCACTCCGCTCCCTTAACTGTGTGTGTGTCAAAACTGAAGTACCTGCAAGCTTCTATTGGCTGATAAGGGTTATGTGACCGTATGTATGGCAGTTGGAATATAAGTGAAAGACCTGCATGCTTCTATTGGCTAATGTAGGTCATGTGATGGGGCCAAATTTGCATTTTTTGGGAATATCTCAGGAATGGTATGTCCTAGAGAGCTGAGGCCCATTCTCACCCGGACAACAAATTTACCTATGTGCCAAATTTGGTGCAGATCAGTCCAGTTTTTTGGTTAGGCGTAAAGAACAGACGGACAGACAAACTTATTTATACATATATAAGAGACAAGCAGAAGGACCCGGCTTTGCACGGGTATATTTAATCTATTTTATTTCATATTTCCGTGTGTCGTATCCCCCATAACAGTGACAATACCCGCCCCTTTAACAATGATCTCCACAGTCCCCGCCTCTTTAACAGCGATCTCCACAGTGGCCGACCCTTCAACAGTGACCTCCACAGTGGCCGCCCCTTTAAAAGTGACCTCTACAGTGCCAGCCTATTTAACAATGACTGCATCTTTAACAGTGACCTACACAGTGCCTGCCCCTTTAACAGTAACCTCCACAGTGCCCGCCCCTTTAACAGTGACCTCCACAGTGCCCGCCCCTTTAACAGTAACCACCCCTTTAACACTGATCTTCATAGTGGCCACTCCTTTAGCAGTGACCTCCTCACTGCCCGCCCCTTTAAGAGTGACCATCCCTCTAACAGTGACCTCCACAATACCTGCCCCTTTAACAGTGACCTTCACAGTTACCGCCCATTTAACAGTGACCTCCACAGTGCTTTCCCCTTTAACATTGACCACCCCTTTACCAATAATCTTCATAGTGGCCGCCCCTTTAACACTGACCTCAACAGTGTCCACCCCTTTACCGGTGATCTCCACGGTGCCCACCCCATTAACGGTGATCTCCACAGTGGACGCCCCTTTAACAGTGATCACCCTTTTAACAGTGACCTCCACAGTACCCGCCCATTTAACAGTGACCTCTACAGTGCCCGCCCCGTTAACATTGACCACACCTTTAACAGTGACCTCCGCAGTGCCTGCCTCTTTAACAGTGATCTCCACGATGCCTGCCTCTTTAACAGAGATCTAAACATGTGCCCACCCCCTTAACAGTGACCTCCACAGTGCTTGCCCCTTAACAGTGACCTCCACAGTGGTATCACTTTAACAGTGACCTCTACAGTGCCAGCTTATTTAACAATGACCGCATCTTTAACAGTGACCTACACAGTGCCTGCCCCTTTAACAGTAACCTCCACAGTGCCCGCCCCTTTAACAGTGACCGCCACAGTGTCCGCCCCTTTAACAGTGACCTACACAGTGTTCACCCTTTTAACAGTGACCTCCACAGTGCCCACCCCTTTAACAGTGACCTCCACAGTGCCCGCCCCTTTAACTGTGACCTATTGGATGATAAGGGACATGTGAACGTGTGTACAGTCTTTTTATAATTGTGTTGTTATGAAAACCTGGATAAATTATATATGAACTTATATTGACTGACACACTTCATATGACTGAATATTTAAGTACCTGCAAACTGCTAAAACCTGTGATCAGTTGTTATGGAAACCTTGAGTAGGACGTGCAAGCTTCTATTGGCTAATAAATGACGTGTCCGTGTAAATGGCAGTTTAAGTGAAAGGCTTGCTGGCTTCTATTGGCTAATGAAGGTCATTTTTTGTGAATATCTCAACAACGGTAAGTCCTAGAGAGCTGAGACATGGTCTAAAACCTTTCTGGACATGTGATGTACCTGTATTTACAGTGCATCGCACTCAGTCTTACCAGGCGGTCTAATGTATCAGCGTTAATGTTGAGCAAGCACCAAAGTGCTCGTGTGCTCTGGCCGAACACATCAGTATGTTCGTGTGTTCTACCGAGCACAATGGAAGTCAATGGGAGAACCTCAGGCACCCCCCTGCTCCTAAAAGAAGAAAGTGTCTGGTTCATAAAAAAACAAATTTAGCATCTGTTGGATGGCTTGGGTGGACCTGCACACCGAGATCAATATCATTAGGGTGACAAAAAGTTTTCTGATTGTCCTAACATAATATTCAATAACCTTTTTATACAGTTTTATCATGTAAAAACTCATTTGCATAAACATGGGCATATGGGAAACACATGCAAATTAGCAGAATCTGCCTTGTTTTTCAGCTATCATAAGACTATTAAAAACAATAGATGGCGCTATTGAATTATGAACAGCGCCTGCTATTGGTTTCACAGTCTTATGACAAGAATAATATTCTTGTCAGAAGACTATGAAACCAATAGAGGGCACTGTTCATAACTCAATAGCGCCATCTATTGGTTTCATAGTCTTCTGACAAGAATATTAGACTGAGTCTTATGACAAGCTTATTAGTGTAGCCTTTTGCATGGAAAATTTGTGATAAAAATTAATAAGTAGAATATTCACGATCTACACTATGATGATATCTGACACTGGGAAATCTGGGTAATAACTCAGTGATAAAATCTGACACTGGGAAAGCTGGGTAATAACTCAGTGATAAAATCTGACACTGGGAAAGCTGGGTAATAACTCACAATTTACACTGAGTTATTACCCAGCTTTTCCAGTGTCAGATATTATCACTGACTTACTACATAATTATTACATAATATTTGCTACATTGCTATATATTTGTTTTTTAGAATATTATGAATATTTAAAAAACAAATATAGTGCAATAAAGGGAATATGATCTCAGCGAATAGTCTTGTCATAACACTATGCAACTAATAGAGGGCACTGTTATTCATGACTCATGAATCATGACTCATGAACAGCACCCTTTACTAGTCGCTGTTGTGAGTTAATAGTCTTGTCATAACACTATGCAACTACTACAGGGCGCTATTCATGAGAGATTCTGAGGACAAAGTTTTTACATGACAATACTGTATAGAAAGGTTATTTAATATTATGTTAGGACAGAAAACTTTTTGTTGCCCTAATGAAACTGATCTAGGTGTGTAGGTCCACCCAAGCCATCCAACAGATGCAAAATAACTTTAAGGTATACTGGCTCTCGGTCAGATGAGAGCTGGTTTGGAATATCTCATAGTGCACAAGGCTGCCATTGTAAGGTATGCTGGCTGTTATCTGTTTCATGGATAGATTGATGGCTTGCACATAGCTTTTGGCATATAGCCTTTGTGTGGTTGTCTATTGTATGTCATACATAATAGGAGTCTAAGACGAATCTAGTTATCCTCTTAAAGCGGTTGTCCAGGTTCAGAGCTGAACCCGGACATACCCTTATTTTCACCCCGGCAGCCCCCTGAGCCTAGCATCGGAGCATCTCATGCTCCGATGCGCTCCAGTGCCCTGCGCTAGATCGCGCAGGGCACGGGCTCTTGTGTTTTCAATAACACACTGCCGGGCGGTAACTTCCGCCCAGCAGTGTGTTTGGTGACGTCACCGGCTCTGAGGGGCGGGCTTTAGCTCTGCCCTAGCCGTTTTATTGGCTAGGGCAGAGCCAAATCCCGCCCATCAGTGCCGGTGACGTCACCAGGGTTCCTGTCAGCCCCATAGAGAGCCCGGTACGTCACCGGAACTCAGAAAAATGCCTTTGCCCTGTGCAATTAAGCGCAGGGCAAAGGAGAGCATTGGAGCATGAACTGCTCCGATACTCATGTCAGGGGGGCTGCCTGGGTGAAAATGGAGGGCTGTCCAGGTTCAGCTCTGAACCTGGACAACCCCTTTAATGCTGTTGCCAAACCATTTTGATGGAGTTTCCATCAATTTCTAACCTTTTTTTTATGAACCAGACACCCTCTTTTCTTCCGAGCAGGGGGTGCCTGGGGTTCTCCCATTGACTTCCATTATATTAAATTGTATTCTAGCACCAAAATTATTCGGCGGAGCACTGGGATCTGCCGAGCATAGCGATGCTCGAACCGAACAGCAGTTTGGCCAAGCATGCTCGCTCAACACTAATCAGCGTGTTTATCTTGTTCACCTGCTGCGCTATTCATTTTTAATCTGTCCTGATATACATTGACTTACTGTGCGTCAGACTTAGATGGTCTAATATATCGCTGCGTTTATCTTGTTCACCTGCCTCATTCATACTTAATCTGTTACATTACTGATTCAGTTATTGTATACTATGGCCAACAGACAGTTTCCTGGGCCCTCCAAAGGAATGGGCATTAGCAAAAATGTAGCTACAGCTGGCACAAGTAGCATCAGGAAAAGGGCTGGTGGTAGCAGCAGCAGCATGCCAGAGCTACCACTGCCACCCAGCGGTCGTGTTATGACCAACAATCCAGCTGTACTGGAATGGTTGACTCGCTCTTCAACATGATCTCAGGTGAAAACAGATGCACACAGCCAGGAATCGGTGGGTTCCTCTGACACCACGCTTAGTTGTCATGGCTCAAGAACTGTCTCTGTGCCTTCGCCTGTCCTAAACATGCCTCTTGCTTCTGATGTTCCTTCTGCTAGCCAAATAAGGTATGTTGCCAGCTCTGCTCCGCTTTTTTTTTAGTGAGGAACAAACCAGTGTAGATGACAATGTTGTCGATTGCACATGGGAGCTGGGTTAAAAGGGAGCATAATTTTCCTCAGGGGTCAAGGGTAGCAGCGTGCTCGTGAGACAGCAGGGTGAAAGCATGCCTGTGAGACAGCAGGATGGCAACATCCCCGGATACAGTAGGGTGGAAGCATGCCTGTGAGCAGGGTGGAAGCACTGAGATCTGCAGAAAAACACAGGAGGTTTACACAGTCTGCTACTCAGAACCCACTTGCAGTGCATAAGTTCATAATAGCAGTGGCAGACAGGCACCATAATGTACTGGAGGGAAAATGCAATACTTGGCAAGTCATTGGGGGACATTAGCCTGGCGGTACGCAGGATATGTGGGCAGAAGGTGAGGCATGGCCAGGATGCTAATGTTGGCATGACGACCCTGCATCAACACATGAAGCGTCACCATAAAGTGTCATGGGAAAACCATGCCACTTATTTAGTCTTACAGCCTGATGCAGCAACTGCTGCATCTCCCACTGGCAGGCACCCCCTCTCCAGGAACCAGGGCTCAACAACATCAGCAGAATGAATCTGTCATTCCTGTCCATTGACTTCAAAGTCATCTATAGCTTATGATGCTCTTCCTACTTCTACTCACTTGTTTCAACAGCAATCGATCACCAACATGATTGCTGAAAGACAGCAGTATGTGCGCACTCCTCCAACAGCGCAGGAGCTGAACATGCATGTTGCTGTTACTACAGTTCCTCCCCTTCCATGTTTTTGACTATACACATTTCAGAGAACTAATGGCTTTTGCCCAACCACCAACCAAGGTGGAGAGTCCCAAGCTGACATTAGTTTTCCCAAAAAGCTGTTCCAGCCCTGCACGTGTACATTGAGCAGAAGGTAGTTCAGTCATTGGGCCTCTCGGTGTCTGGTAGAGTTCACGACAGCACTGACGTATGGAGTTGCAACTATAATCAATCACAATATATTCATACCGTAGGCCATTGGGTAAATGTGGTTCTGGAAAGGGCACACAGGCAACTTGGCCAGGTGATGGCAATGCTGCCTCCATGTTGTAATGTTGGGATTTCTGTGCCAATGTCCTCCTCTGCCTCCACTTTGTCCTCACCATTCAATGTAGGAATAGTTCACAGTGGTCCTCCGGCATATTACCTATGCAAAGCACAGCATTGTCATGTGGTTCTGCACCTGGTCAGCCTGGACGAACAGAGCCACACCGCGGATAAACTGCTAAGTGTCATCAATAAAGAAATCAAAACATTGGCTATCTTCTTACCAACTGGGTGAACTATGGTTACTGATTACAGGAAGAACATTTTGTCTGAGATGCATCAGGGAGCACTGACCCATGGGCCCTACATGGCACACATCTTCAATCTTGTTGCCACCCGGTTCCTCAAGTCTTCCACTGAACTGCAAGAGCTGATAAAAATGTCCAGGAAATTGTGCATGCACTTCAGCCACTCTTGCCATGCAAAGCACGCCCTCCTTAAGCTGAAAAGGCAAAATGCTCTTCCCCAACATCGCCTGCTATGTGACATTTCCACCTGTTGAAACTCCACATAACATGTTAGACTGTCTTTACGAGCAAAGAAAGGTGGTCAATGATTTCTTAATGCAGCAGATGGACAGGTCTACTGGCCGATGTAACCTCTACATTAACCAGTGGCAGCTCATGCATGACACGTGCCGTTTGCTCAGGCCCTTTAAAGAAACTTTGTTTGTCAGGGGATGCTGACAAATCTGATTGTCGATGAGACAGAAGACATGGCACCTACATCTCATGGCCACCTGAGTCCTGGGGAGGATGAGGAGGAGTACATAAATGCCCAGGAATTCTATACATAACTAGGTGGTTTATCTGCTCAAGTGACAGAAGAGGAGAAAAGAACGACTTCAGTCAGAGGAGACATCACTAATACTGTATTAAGCACTTTATTGTGTTTTGTTATGTGCGTGATTACACCAACCAAAGTGCATTGCAGTTCAAAAGGTGAATGGGGATATGTGGAAAAATGTTATGGACACTGCAAAGACATGAATTCATCCTAAGACTTACATCATTATAATATATTAACACCATTGTCACAAGGTAATAAATGCATGAATCCCAAGAGAATATCAATAAAACTCCACTTTATCTAAAGAAGGTTTAATAGCATTCTAAGTGATCAAAAAGCACCATAAAACAAAAATTAAAAATAATAAGATTTTTCCTACCATGTGGCAAAAAGTCCATAGAAAAGTTGCAGACCCCCGCATACGGCCCGCAAAAAAAAAACAGAAGACGGAACAGAAGCGGAAAGAAAATGCGTTCGTGTGCATGAGCCCTTAGGGTAATGACACATTTTTTGTAAAGCAGGTTTAAGTCTTTTGAGGGTGGACACCATGTGGCAGGGAAAGTATCTGGGCTCCTTCCTGCAAAAGTGACGCCCCTCTGGGCACCTTACTGGCTTATTTGCATATCAAATAAACTGGATTTTATTTGGTATGGAAAGTCAAACTCCCTCCTACCCCAGCAGCTGACAGAAGTTGATTTTTCCTTTCATTTTTTCAATCCCCATCGGATCAGCAGTGGGAGGGGGCGTGGCCTAACCAGATCAGGGGTGTGACTTAGCTGGACCTGGGGACGGGGTTTACATCTTTTGAGAGTGGACACATTGTGGCAGGGGGCATGTCTGGGCATCTTTCTGCAAGAGTGACGCCCCTCTGGGCACCTTACTGGCTCATTTACATACCAAATAAACTGGATTTTTAGAGAATAAAACCATCTATTGCTGGAACAAAGGCACATCTTGAAATAAGGTAATAAGTGCTATTAGGCCATGGCTTTACTTCAATAGCGATTATCCTGGTGACAGATTTCCTTTAAAGCTCTCCTACAGCAGTGAAGAAAAATGTCTGGGTTGTTATGGAAACCTGATGTAAAGCTGTGTATGTGGAGGCTGGAGGACCTGCGATCTTCTATTGGCTGATAAGGGTCATGTGACCAAGCTGCTATTGGCTAATGCATTTTTTGGGAATATCTCAGGAACGGTATGCCCTAGAGAGCCAAGACCTGGTCTAAAACCTTCCCGGACACCTGATGTACCTGTGTTCCAAATTTCATGATTGTAAATGTGACAGTACAGATTCCTTTAGCGGACATACACACACACGCCCATACACTCAGCTTTATATATTAGATAAAACCCACTTTTTAAGGACCAGTTTAGTTATGAAGTCACTCTCTGGGGCTTACATAGTAGAAACCACCCATAAATGACCCCATTTTAGAAACTACACCCTTAAAGTTATTCAAAACTGATTTTACTAACTTTGTTAACACTTTTGTTGTTCCACAAGAATGAAAGGAATATGGAGGTGAAATTTCAAAATTTCATTTCTTTTTGCAGATTTTCCATTTTAATCTATTTGGAAAGAAAGAATACTCAATATGTATTACCCTGATTCTGCAGTTTATAGAAATACCCCATATGTGGTCGTAATTTTTTTCCATCTGAAGTCTTGAGTCCTCCCTTCTTAAAGGGGTTATCCGAGTTAAATCAATATATGTTAAGGTGGGTTAAAACATTATTAAAAATACATTTCTAATGTACATTCATTATTTATTCTGCAGTGTTTCCACACGCCTGATGCGGGTCACGTGACCCCTGACGTCACTCACCAGCAGTGACATCTAATTTGAAGGCTTCTCCCTGCTTTAGGCAGGGGCCCGGCTCTGTAAACGAAATGTCAGAGCCTTTGGTGCCCACCCCCCTGTCTCTCTGTATCTGGCTGCCGCAGCTCCTGTGGGGGATCGCTCATGCATGATCCTTATCAGTGCCGGCAGCTGTGAAAAAAGATTCCTTGGATTCCAAAGCTCCCTCCCTCTGGTCCACAAGTTGTAGCAATATAGCGAATATTTGAAAAAAAAAAAAAAAGAATATAGAGCAATTTAGCTAATACAGTGCTATAATCTTCTTTGTCTAATAGCTGTAAGTTGAAAAATTTGCAATAAAAATTTGCATTACGAAAATTTGCATATTACACGATTATTACCTTGCCGAAAAATTGTAGAATATATTGAATATTCGAATTTGCGAATATTCGACGAATATTCTACAAAATATTTGTGAAATATCGCGAATTCGAATATGACCCCTGCCGCTCATCACTAGCTGCCATAGAGCTGTGACGGAACTCTATGCCAGAAAAGAAAAACGCTAGTGTGAAAGTACCCTAACAGAACCATAAAAAGGTATGTTTTTTTTTCTTAAGAAATCAAGCTTAACTAATGTATATGTATGTCCTGATGAGTTTTATAATTTTTTTTTTTTTTTCATAACTTCGATAACCCCTTTAAGTTGCTTGTGGGGCAATAACTGTTCACTTCAGATGAAAAAAATGACAAATATTCTAAAAAAACAAATATATAGCAATAGTGCTATATATTAGCTTTTTAGAATATTCGTCATTTTTTTCCATCTGAAGTTTTGATTCCTCCATGCTTAAGTTGCTTGTGGGCCAACGACTGTTCACTTCAGATGGAAAAAAAATTATGAATATTCTAAAAAACTAATATATAGCACTATTGCTATATATTAGTTTTTTTATAATATTCGTAATTTTTTTCATTCTTTTTGAATATTCTTCAATTACGAATATTCTAAAAAAACAATTATATAGCAATAGTGCAATATATTAGTTTTTTTAGAATATTCCTCATTTTTTTTCCATCTGAAGTGAAAACGACTATTCGCTGTTGTGAGGTCATGAAAACTCAAGTCCGATGGTATATTCTAACCCTGAGGCGCTCCCATGGTGATGGGGATGCTCCATGCGGTACGGGTAGTGACTGGAGCAGGCTGAAATACTATGGAGCCCAGACAGATAAGAACAGTTTTGGGGGGAACCAGACACCCTAAGCAGGGAGGAATCATGTGTACTGTTCACTTCAGATGGATGATGAAATATGACGAATATTCTAAAAAACTAATATATAGCACTATATTGACTATAGTGCTATATATGAATTTTTTTGAATATTCTGCATTTTTTCCCATCTGAAGTCATGATTCCTCCCCGCTTAAAGGGAGTCTGTCACCAGATTGTGACCTAATAGACCGCTTACATAGCACTCTAGCATAGCAGTCTATGATTCTAATGGTACCTTTGATGTTTGCTTGTGAAGTTCCCCCAAGGCAAAAACGGACTTTTATTCATATGTAAATTAGGGCTCGCAAGTGCCCAGGGAGGGGTTCACCTCGTTGGAGCCCAGGCTGTTCTGCCTCTTTTCGTCATATCCCCACCCCAGCCTCTTCCTCTGCCCGCCCCCTGCTCTTTCTTTGCGTCCTCCTTCTCTGCAGCGAGATCCCGCGCCTGCACTATCCATTGCTTGGCCGGGGCATGCGCTCTGCGATGCCCATTGTGGGCACGGCATCGCAGTAGCTCCTACGAATGCGCCGGCCAACGGCGAGAAACAGCGGCGAGGAGGCGGACCAGAGACACCCACAATGGGCATCGCAGTGCGCATGCCCCAGCCAAGCAATGGATAGCGCAGGCGCGGGATCTCGCTGCAGAGAAGGAGGACGCAAAGGAAGAGCGGGGCGGGCAGAGGAAGAGGCTGGGGCGGGGATATGACGAAAAGAGGCAGAACAGCCTGGGCTCCAACGAGATGAACCCCTCCCTGGGCACTTGCGAGCTCTAATTTACATATGAATAAAAGTCCGTTTTTGCCTTGGGGGAACTTCACAAGCAAACATCAAAGGTACCATTAGAATCATATGCTATGCTAGAGCGCTATGTAAGCGGTCTATTAGGTCACAATCTGGTGACAGAATCCCTTTAAGTTGCTTGTGGGCCAATGACTCATTGGCCCACAAGCAAGAAGCAGGGAGAACTTGCGGATATGGAAAAAATTATGAATATTTGAAAAACTAATATATGGCACTATATTCGAAATATTTGGGAATTCTCGAAGTGCCGATATTCATGATTTAAATTCGTAATTCGAATATTCGTGCTTAACATTAATGGTACGCAGCAGGGTGCAGAGGGAAAGGAGCACCAAATTGATTTCGGAGGACATATTCACTGGGATAATTTTAAGTTGCCATGTTACATTTGAAGACCCCTTTAATCACCCATGCACATGGCCGTTGGCAGGCCATGGCCGTACTGCCGCCCGCAAACAGCGGGTTCGTAATATGCGGGCACCGGCCGTGTGCTTCCTGCATCACGGATGCGAACCCATTCATGTTCTATTTTTCTGCGATGCGGATGGATCATGGACCCATTCAAGTTGAATGGGTCTCGATCCGTCCCGGCCGCCGCACAGATGCTGCCCGTGAATTGGGGACCTCAAATTGCGGTCCCCAATGCACCGGCTGCACGTGTGCATGAGGCCTTAGAGTAGAAACTCCCCAAAAGTGACCCCATTTTGTAAACTACGGGAGGAGGTGACAGTTTTATTGGTACTATTTTGGGTTATGTGTGTTTTTTTATATTTTTTTATGGAGTTCACCTGAGGGGTTAAGCTATGTGATATTTTTATAGAGATGGTTGTTACGGACGTGGTGATTCCTAACATGTATACTTTTTTAATTTATTTCAGTTTTGCACTATAAATGCATTTTTGAAGGAAAAAGAAATCATGTTTTAATGTCTCCATTTTATGAAAGCCATTTTTTTTTATCATTTAGGCGTTTGTCCTAAGTAGGGTCTCATTTTTTGCAGGAAAAGATGACGGTTTGATTGGTACCACTTTGGGGTGTGTTTGACTTTTTGATCGCTTGGAATTACACTTTTTGTGATGAAGGTGACAAAACATTTTTGGCATAGTTTTATTTTTTTTTATAGCCCATCGGGATAGATCATGTTATAGTTTTATAACCCAGATGATTATGGATGCGGTGATACCTAATATGTCAACTTTTTTTTTTTACATGTATTTCAGTTTTACACATTAAAAGCATTTTTGAAAAAAAAAAAAATCATGTTTTAGTGTCTCCATTTTCTGAAAGCCATATTTTTTTTTATTTTTTGGACGATTGTCTTAGGTAGGATCTTATTTTTTGCAGGAAGAGATGACAGTTTGATTGGTACTATTTTGGGGTACAAATGTCTCCTTGATCGCTTTGAATTAAACTTTTATGATGAGGGGGCTTTTTTTTTTACTTGAAACTTAAATTTTTTTATTATAAAAAAAACACTTTTTTCCCTAATTTTTACTTTTTATATTTGTCCCACTGTGGGGCTTCACCTTTTCAGGGTTTGATCCCTGTTTCAATTCAGTACAATACATTATGTATTGTACTTAATTGAACTGTCACAGTAAGACGCTGACAGTTGCCTTGGAGACCCAGCCCTCAGTCTGGATCGCCTGGGCTTCCGTAGCTGGCAGGCTCCGATGCTTGTGAAACGCATCGGGGCTTCTATGGCAACCATCAGCCCCCTGTCAGCGCAGCACAGGGGGCCGATGGAATCTGTTAAACCTGCATGTGCCGCGGTCAGAGCAGACCGCAGTATGTGAAAGGGTTAATCCACCGGCATCACCGCATACAGTGATGCCAGCGGATGCATCAGGGGCCCGGCTGTCAGTAACAACCGGGCCCATGCTGTGGATCACATCACATACATGCATGTCAGGACGCGGCAAGAAGCTGCATTCCCTCACGTACATGTACGTGAAAATGCGTGAATGGGTTAATGTCATTTACTTTTAAGAATTCATCTAAACCCTTTTTAAAACTGTCCACTGTTCCTGCTGTGACCACGTCCTGAGGAAGTCTATTCCACAGATTCACAGTTCTCACAGTAAAGAACCTTTGACGCTTCTGGAGACTGAACTTTCTCTTCTCCAGCCGGAGGCAGTGCCCCCATGTCTGTTGAGGGCATTTTATATGGAACAGCTTTACACCATATTTTTTGTATGCCCATTTATATATTTGTATAGGTTAATCAGGTCCGCCATTAGACATCTCTTCTCAAGGCTAAATTTATTTAATTATTAGAATTTTTCTTCATAACTAAGACCCTCCAGGCCCCTTATCAGTTTAGTCACTCTCCTCTGTAGTTTTTACAGCTGCAGAGCGTCCTTTCCATGGACTGGTGCCCAGAACTGAACTGTATATTTCTGATGAGGCCGCACCAACGCTTTGTAAAGTGGTAGTATTACATCCCTGCCCCGCGAGTCCATGCCTTGTTTAATGCATGACAATATACTGGTAGCCTTAGAAGCAGCTGATTGACATTGTATGCTGTTATTTAATCTACGATCTACAAGGACACCCAAATCCTTCTCTATAAGTGACTCTCCCAGTGTTAAATCCCCTAGGGTATATGATGCAGAGATTATTACTAGTGTTGAGCGCGAATATTCGAATCCCGAATTTTAATAGTGACTATCGCCACTTCGAGAATTTGCAAATATTTAGAATATAGTGCTATATATTCATATTCGTGAATAGTGTTGATCGCAAATATTCTAATCGCAAATTTTTATCGCAAATATATTACATCGCCGATTTTCGCAATCAAGAAAATAATGGCTGAGGATCACGAATTCTCAAAATTGCGAATTTATGGTGAATATTCGCCCAAAAATTTTCAAAATATTGCCTATGCCGCTCATCACTAATTATTACTACCAACATGCATAACTATACATTTATCTACATTGAACCTCATTTGCCAAGTTGATGCCCAATCACTCAGAGTGTTCAAATCAGCTTGTATTTTATGGACATCTTCCATAGACTGCACAGTACTGCATAGCTTAGTGCAGTGATGCCCAACCTACGGCCCGCGGGCCACATCCGGCCCAGATATTTGCCCCTTTACAGCAGTAATGCTCACACGTGCCCCTCAGTGTTTGCATTTATTTCTGGCAAAGCTACCTGGTTCTGGCCCGCAAATTTTATACCATGTCTAGTGTGGCCCTCTACAGTTAGCCAATTGAGTGGCCCTCTACAGTTAGCCAATTGAGTATATTACTGGATGTACTAACAGCCCCAGCACCACAGATATCAGCTCCTTTCTCTTCTTTTGTATATACAAAGCTAAAAAAAAACATTTAGTAACTCTGCCTTTTCCTTATCTTCAGTGACTACCCCCATTACCATTATTTAGGTGACCTAGCTGCTCAGACCTTGGTTTTTTAGCATTTATATATTTAAAGAATTTTGGGGGTAGAGCTTGTAAACGACAGAGAAGTTGGCCCAGTTCTCTATGAACCCAAACCCTTCCTTCGTGCACCAGCTTCCATAAGCTCCCATTGTCTCTCTGGTGACGCTCATAGCACTGGTAGCATTTCTGAAAACCCTACATTGGAGGTCCTGGACTTGAGCTTCTCTCCTAGTTCCCTAAAATAATTTTAAGGACCGTCTTCTTCAGCCCCCCCCCCCCCCCCCCCCCTCAACAATCTGCCAATCTGTCAAACCCGGAAGACATCTCACTGTTCGGCATTCACTGTCTCTGCGACAGATGACCCTGTCCATCCTCCTAATAATAGAGTCCCCTATCACCAGCATCTGTATGACCTTTGCTGCAATCCTTTTCCCATCCTTCCTGCAACAGTCATCCTCCTGGTTGCTAGGAGAAACGCCCTGCTGCAGTGTTGCTGGCCCTGGGCTTTCATCCCTAATATCAGCCAAACAGGCATATTTACTATGGAGTTCCAGCTCAGGACTAGTCCTTCTGACACTTTTCCCTCTACCCCTTCTTCCTACAATAACCCAACTTCTGACCTGATAGTCCTGCTATATTATGTTGTGGGTTCCATCTTACTATCTCTTTGATACAAGTTTTTGCTTTCTTGTGTGTGTATGCACTGGGGAAAAAAAAATACTGAAAATAACATTTTTAGAAAAAAAGGCATCTTCCTTTCAAATCATATAACCCCACCTCGAAAGAGTGTTGGAAAGCAATAAAAGCATACCTTTAGAATAGGGACTGCTCTCTGACATTAACAATAATAGTTGTACCATTTAAGGCAAAGGACTACGCGATTTTGCTTTTGACTATGCCATTTTGAAAACTTGTTATTACTACCTACGCTAAATATATGTATGCACTCTTTTCATCTCAGCCTTGGTTTGGAAATTGAGCAATTTACTAAGAAAAGTGATTAATCTACAACACCATTATATCAGGATCTAAACATTTTTTTATACATACAAAAATGTAAGCAAAGAAAGTGCAGCTAATATAGTCCCACGTCTTTGATGATAGTTATGCTGCACTAGAAACAAATTATGGTGTTCAGAAAGTTTGAAGGACTGAGATGAAATGCATCATGCGCAACAGCAAATTTGCCTGTCAAGTTTTTTTTATTACTACTTGTTTCCATTTATTTTGTTCTAAATCTCATATTTGTGATGCTTTTGCCTTCCAACAGGATATTCCAGATCAGAGCATACTGATTTACAACCTCAATCAACAACTGACAATTGCAATCCCCGCTAAGTGAGAGATGCTCCATAACAGGTATTTCACATTTTCATAAGTCAAAACATATCACCCTAAAGAAAAGAAGTTCATTCACTTCAACCAATTTTCTGAAATCAGCCAATATCAAGACCTTTTAAATGCAAGTTCAGTGACTGGAGGTAAAAGAAAGTAAGATTAGCCAGGTGGTTGGCTACAGTCTCAGTTCATTTTTTCCATCCTTCAGCTTTTTTTATATTGTTTTTCCTTTTTTTAAAATATATTGCAGTGTTATATTTGAAAGTATTGCACAATTAAATGCTATTCACTTAACCCCATAACGGCCAGGCCGGAATAAGCCTTAACGTCCAGATACTTTTTTGTGATTTAGCACACGTGGTGGTGTAATGGCTGTAATTCTTTTTTATTTGTTAGACTACCAAAATCATTTTTGCTACATTTTTACTTGACACATTGGGCTTTTCAATAAAATGCGTTTAACAATTATTATTTTTTTGCATTTTTAGTTTTATTTGGGGAAAACTAAAGAAAAAGATTATTTTTTTCAAACAATAGCTTTTTATTCTTTACATATGCAAACTGCCACCAAAATTAATTATTCAAAGTCAGCTTTCCTTTACCCCTGAGACACCTGGCAATCACTTGATCGACAGATCCAATAGAGGGAGCTGTGCAGCCGCTTCCTCCTTTCACTGCATAGCACTCATTGAGCGCTATGCACTGAGCACAGGCGAAGGCAGGAACAGTAATAAACCACTACCATCTTCTCATTGGGGTCCCTGGCTGTCACTCACAGCAGGGAACCTGATCTGCTAGAGTGCAGGAGCAGAAGCTTTAATGTGGAGCTGTATACGTATGCTCTGGATTAAGGTCCAGGAATACCATACAGGTATGATTCTTGGTCGTAAGGGGGTTTAACCACCTAACTGTTTTGCCTGAGTCCACCTCGGGCAGTGGGAAAAGTAGCTAACTGAAGGGGGAGGGCTGCTTTAGATGCTGCTATCTCCTGAATGGTAGCAGCTAGAAACATGCAAACTGGTCTAGTATGAAAGCTGACATTCCAGGCTTTCATACAAGGCCAAAATGACAGCAAAAGTCCAAGCAACAGAGGAAAAATTACTGTTAGAAATCGAGTCGGGAATAATCAGGTAAAACCTGTTTTTACTTTCACTTTCAGCCGCATTCACAGCATCACGATTTCTATCAGTAATATCTTCCCCTATGCTTAACATATTGCTGTCATTCTGGTATTGTCTGAAATGTCAGCTTTCAAACAAGATCAGTTGTATGTTTCTACTGAGTCCAGCAATTAAATATATGTTTTTATAAATGGGTCAATGAAGAAGTACAATTTCCAGCTAAAGAATCAACCCTTCCAAATGACGATCGCTTCAGTTATTACATATTATTTATTATCTCAACACATAAATCGAATGTCCACGGTCGGTCCGCCACCTATCTGGCTAAATGGGCTTAGCTGTGGGCAAGAACAATGTCCCTATTATGGACCCTATGCTAAGCCCTTTGCCCAGGGACGGCCCCTAGTGGTGGGGACTCCCTGTCCTCGAGCCTAAGGCTAACAGTTCCTAGTTAACCCTCACTGTTAAGATGAACCTATTCTGTGGGGGACCTCCATGGACAGCGAGACAAAACAAACACAAAATTAGTGCGCCATGTATACAACCCTAGTGATATGTAGATATCAATAGGTACACGACGCACCGGACTAACTCATTAAAAAGACGCACCGTTATAGGGGTGTATGCGGTCACCCAAATATATGGACCAAATCAATACAATACACTAAAACCCCAACGCGTTTCCCCCACGGTGTGGGATCATCAGGGGGTGAATGGATCTTTCCGTTTAATTAAATAATGAGGTGTAGGAGATGCTGCGTCAGGTCAGCAGCAAATAGCCTACATATCACACTGATAGGATAGAGGTCCAGATAATGGGGCCTCTCTATTGGTGAATATCTCTCACCATCCTTAGTGTGATACTGTCTGTTACTGCACAGATAGCAGTTCGAACTGGACCTATTCGTCTTGCACAATATTGTTAATATTAGAGAGAATTGAGGGGAGCATCCGACATAGTCTACCGTATATGCATGGTCATTGAGTACATAAATGCAGGACTTCAGAGTAGGTTTTCTGTCCAGGTATTTTGATGTCACTCCTTGTATAGTATGCCAAACAGGGCACAGATTGTGATATTATAGGACGAGCGTCCCTATATGGTATAGATATATAGCTCGGATAAATCCTTGATCACGCAAGTCTGGCCCCACAGATATGGCGAGTGGATGGATGAAACATTTAAGTTGTCCTACGGTCCAGTCCTCCCTTGCAATCCCTATGACGGTTTCTAGCTGCTACCAAGGATTTCACATTGGGGTTTTCAAATTGGTGGCCTAGTATATCATCGAGAGATGCCAGTAACATCATATCTGTGGGTCATGCCCCAGAAAAGGCCTTTTTAGAGATGAAACCTTTTTTTTTTTGTAAATTCTTTATTTAGATGTTGCAGAACAATGAATTTTATAAATATTGAGCTCATTTATTCAGTTCCCATTGTAAATATATGGAATACAATTAGGTGCATCTTCAAATTCATCGCAGGTCTTTTTGCAGGTCCTGTAGAAAGAAGAAAGAAGAGGATACCGGCTGCATGATCAAGTGGATGAGGTGAGTTTTTTTTTTAATTATTTTTGACCCTTCAATGGCCATTCTGTCTTAAGAATTCTATTATTTTCTGTTATAACCATGTTATAATGGAAAATAATAAAATGAACTTCGGGTCCCCATTGACTTTAATGGGGTCTGGGTTCGGGGTCAAATTCGTGTCCCGAACCCGAACTTTGACCTGAAGTTCGGCCAAACCCGGCAAACCTGAACTTCCACAGGTTCTCTCATCCCTAATGACCAGTTGCTTAATATACTATGTGAAGTACCCAATTGCAGTCTTATATCGGATGGGCAGTCCGTCTCAGAAGTGTGGAGGGTGCCAGAAGCAATTAACCCTTTCCACATGCAGTAAAGAGCTGACAATTAGTATCTAATGAATAATATAAACGCCTGTTATGCTTTGTACGCCTGTCATGCACAAAATAATCATATGTTCCTCACATTAATATCCTCATTGTGCATAATGGATGGCACATAGAGATAAAGTGGGATTATGTGAGACAAGTGTAAGTAAAATACTAGTATTTTGCTGTATTTGTGAGAGGAGAGGCTGATTACATGGCTACTTACTTGCACCTGTGAGGCCAGGCTGGGTGGGTACTAGGCTATTTATAGGCTCCTGTAGGCCTAGGCTGACGACGGTTCAGCTGATTTCACTACCTGTGAGTCAGATCTAGGATACAGCAGCATGGTGTGGAGGCTCCTTACGGCTGGGCGATGGCAGAATGTCTTAGCAGGGCGCTGGTATTCACGGTAGGATCGGAGTGGTTTGCACGGGACCAACGCTGCGGTCCGAGATGTAGCAGAGTCGGGCGCTAAACGGTTGAATGAGGGTTGTTAGTTGTTTCAAGTCATGCATGCTGTGTTTTTGGTAAGGAAAAAAAAATAAAAAAATGCTGTGGTATTGCATTTGATGGCATGGTGCCCACAGGGCGGCATGCGATGCGCAGTACTCTGGTTCAAAGCAGAGCGGGGTGCTAACGGTCTAGGGAATGCTCGGCTGTCTAGGGGCTTGTTGGGGGTCATTGCTTATAGTTGTTGGCCTAGCAGGCGCCTGGTGTAGGTATGGTCGCAGGTTTCCTCTATTAGAAAAAATAAAATAAAAATGTGTGTTTTTAACATGCAGGGGCACATCCGTAGCTAATGCCAAACATGCAAGGAGTTGGGGTATGTATACCAGGGGTCTGCATGTGGGGATCCACGCAGATCAGTCGAGGCGCCCGCATTTGAGTTTTGATGCTCCTATAGGTAAGAGTGGTTTATCTATAAACTGTATGTTATGGGCACGCATGTGTCAGCGGTTCTGCGCTGGGGTATAGGTGCATTATATGTTGTCTTATTGTCGTTGCTTCAAGGTTCATGTTCATACACGTTTATGTTTTGTTTTTTGTTTCCCTTTTTTGGTAGTGCTGTGGTGACCATCCCGAAAAAAAAAAAAAAAAAAAAAAGCCTGCAAGCATTATGTGGGGGTGTTACCTTCATAGCTATGTCCATGTGTCTGCATTTACAATTTATACTCTGTTCACCACTAGAGCTGCGTTCATGAGTTGCTGTTGCATAACATTGATACCCTGTTAGCTCAGATTGCATTCACAGCTGCGTTATACAGTGCTCTTCATGCTCACAGCTGGGCCCATACCATGTTTCAGGCACTACTCACATCCAGAGCTGCATTCTCCCACCTGTTCATACATCACTTCGGCTTCCACTTAAGGCCGCATTTTTCTTTTCATTACTACATCATGGTTACTCAGTATTTTCTCGGGGGCAGTCAGTACACCGCTCTGATACCGTTCTCCTAATGAACATAGCTGCTTTCCTTCAGGTTACATTTCTTCCCTCGCAGATGCCTGGCCCCGCCATTAGGGTCTCTCGCGCCTGGCAGTTAATAAGTCCTGTCACGACTACAGGCAATTACGAAATCCTGTCACGTCTACAGGTTAATAAGTCCTGTCACGTCTTCAGGCAATTACGAAATCCTGTCACGTCTACAGGTTAATAAGTCCTGTCACGTCTTCAGGCAATTACGAAATCCTGTCACGTCTACAGGTTAATAAGTCCTGTCACGTCTTCAGGCAATCACGAAATCCTGTCACGTCTACAGGTTAATAAGTCCTGTCACGTCTTCAGGCGATCACGAAATCATGGCACGACTACAGGTTAATAAGTCCTGTCGCGATTACGTCCCGATCCATTATCAGAGTTAAGCGGCTTATGCCATCCTCTAAGTTTTTGGGTCCTTTATTAATAATAAGAAAGAATTTAAGCAGTGGCCGGGGGATAAGTATAGGTGTAGCATTTGCTACCAGCAATAGTTGGTGTCCGAGCAGGGCCCTTAGCGAATGGTTGGACTTCATTAAGTCTTCTATCACATTCACCATTGTTATTTCAGTCCGCAGCTCCCGGGTTCAGACCTTCTTGCAATATGTTCATATGATCGTCAACATAAGGGTAAATCGTTTCTGACTACCGTCCGCTCTTTCAAAACATCAACTTTAGCTACCTCCTAAAACAACGGCACGTGACAAAGAGGTAAGGTGTATAGAAGTCGCTGATATGTACGGTATATTCCGCACCTTCATCGGGCAGAGTTTTCGGCGTTCAAAGCGGGCATCGTAATGGTATGTATATATTTACTCTAAATAAGGTCCATGCTTTTTGGCCCCTTTAGGCTGCCCTACAGCAGCAGTTACGGCACAATTCTACTGCTTGTTGAAGATAGGGTTAGATAGGTTAGGGACACCTTTCTGATAGCCGATCCGAACACAAGTGTAAGTAAAATACTAGTATTTTGCTGTATTTGTGAGAGGAGAGGCTGATTACATGGCTACTTACTTGCACCTGTGAGGCCAGGCTGGGTGGGTACTAGGCTATTTATAGGCTCCAGTAGGCCTAGGCTGACGACGGTTCAGCTGATTTCACCCACCCACCCACGCCATCTTACAGTCACTTCATATAGGGGTGGCCCCCTTTAGGCTGCCCTACAGCAGCAGTTACGGCACAATTCTACTGCTTGTTGAAGATAGGGTTAGATAGGTTAGGGACACCTTTCTGATAGCCGATCCGAACACAAACTGGGATTATGTAAGGACAGAGTTATTAAAGTGAGAAGCAATAGGGTTACTAATTTGTGACACAACAGGTTACTAAATAATAACTCCATGTTCCTCACAATAGTAACCCCAGGCAACTAGGCATACATTAGTATGGAAGAAGACAGTATACTGCTACGGATAGATCTGGATAGATTGGAGCCTTGGGCAGGGAACTGAGAGATGATGTTTAACACTGATAAATATAAGGCCATGCACATGGGAAGGAAAAATACATGTCACATACATACTAAATGGTAAAACACTGGGTAACACTGACATGGAATAGGACTTAGGAATTTTAGTTAACAGCAAACTAAGCTGTAAAAGCCAGTGTCAGGCAGCTGCTGCCAAGGCCAATAAGATAATGGATTGCATCAAATGGGCCATAAATGCCCGTGAAGAGAACATAGTCCTACCACTTAACAAATCACTAGTCAGACACACATGGAGTACTGTGAACAGTTCTGGGCTCCTGTAAACAAGGCAGACATAGCAGAGCTGGAGAGGGTTCAGAGGAGGGTAATAACTGGAATGGGGCAACTACAGTACCCTGAAAGATTATCAAAATTAGGGTTATTCATTTTAGAAAAAAGACGACTGAGGGGAGATCTAATAACTATGTATAAATTTATCAGGGGTCAGTACAGAGATCTATCCCATCATCTATTTATCTCCAGGACTATGACTGTGTTGATTGGACATCCTCTGTGTCTGGAGAAAAGAAGGTTTCTACACAAAGATAGAAGAGGATTCTTTACGGTAAGAGCAGTGAGACTATGGAACTCTCTGCCTGAGGAGGTTGTGATGGTTAGTTCACTAAAAGAGTTCAAGAGGGGCCTGGATGTATTTCTGGAGTGTAATAATTTTAGAGGCTATAGCTATTAGAGAGGGGTCGTTGATCCAGGGAGTTATTCCGATTGCCTGATTGGAGTCGGAAGGATTTTTTCCCCTAAAGTGAGGAAAATTGGCTTCTACCTTACATTTTTTATTTATTTTTTGCCTTCCTCTGGATCAACTTGCAGGATTAAATGCCGAACTGGATGTACAGATATCTTTTTCAGCCCTATAAACTATGTTAGTATATTACATCCTGTATAGTGTATTGGGGAAGGTGCTACTGACTCTGTGGCAGCCATTATTTGTCTGCTACAGCGACACGTAGCAGCAGTCCCTACTCCACCTAAGCGTGCTTTGAAGCCAACAGCTTGCTTATGTGCTGCTGCAGCAAAGGATGTACATATTTCCCTCACCTGTATCCTTATTAGAGATGAGCGAATCAAAGCTGACAAAGTGGAATTTGATCAGAATTTGCAAAAAATTGATTTGCAGCAAATGCGAATTTCCTTGAGCTTCGTAATAACTAGAGCTGAGCGGACACCTGGATGTTCGGGTTCGAGAAGTTCGGCCGAACTTCCCGGAAATGTTCGGGTTCGGGATCCGAACCCGATCCGAACTTCGTCCCGAACCCGAACCCCATTGAAGTCAATGGGGACCCGAACTTTTCGGCACTAAAAAGGCTGTAAAACAGCCCAGGAAAGAGCTAGAAGGCTGCAAAAGGCAGCAACATGTGGATAGGGAAATGAATAAAAATAAAATAAATAAAAATTAACCAATATCAATTGGAGAGAGGTCCCATGGCAGAGAATCAGGCTTCACGTCAGCCACCACTGCAACAGTCCATTGGCATATATTTAGACCCAGGCAGAGGAGAGAGGTCCCATAACAGAGAATCTAGCTTCATGTCAGCAGAGAATCAGTCTGCATGTCATAGCAGAGAATCAGGCTTCACTTCAGCCACCACTGTAACAGTCCATTGTCATATATTTAGGCCCTGCACCCAGACAGAGGAGAGAGGTCCCGTAACAGAGAATCTGGCTTCATGTCAGCAGAGAATCAGTCTGCATGTCATAGCAGAGAATCAGGCTTCACGTCGCCCAACATTGGAACAGTCCATTAGCATATATTTAGGCCCAGGCACCCAGGCAGAGGAGAGAGGTCCCGTAACAGAGAATCTAGCTTCATGTCAGCAGAGAATCAGTCTGCATGTCATAGCAGAGAATCAGGCTTCACGTCGCCCAACATTGGAACAGTCCATTGGCATATATTTAGGCCCAGGCACCCAGGCAGAGGAGAGAGGTCCCGGAACAGAGAATCTGGCTTCATGTCAGCAGAGAATCAGTCTGCATGTCATAGCAGAGAATCAGGCTTCACGTCACCCAACATTGGAACAGTCCATTGTCATATATTTAGGCCCAGCACCCAGGCAAAGGAGAGAGGTCCCATAACAGAGAATCTGGCTTTATGTCAGCAGAGAATCAGTCTGCATGTCATAGCAGAGAATCAGGGTTCACGTCAGCCACCACTGTAACAGTCCATTGTCATATATTTAGGCCCAGGCACCCAGCCAGAGGAGAGAGGTCCCGTAACAGAGAATCTGGCTTCATGTCAGCAGAGAATCAGTCTGCATGTTATAGCAGAGAATCAGGCTTCGCGTCAGCAACCACTGCAACAGTCCATTGTCATATATTTAGGCCCAGCACCCAGGCAGAGGAGAGAGGTCCCGTAATAGAGAATCTGGCTTCATGTCAGCAGACAATCAGTCTGCATGTCATAGCAGAGAATCAGGCTTCACGTCAGCCACCACTGCAACAGTCCATTGTCATATATTTAGGCCCAGCACCCAGGCAGAGGAGAGAGGTCCTGTAACAGAGAATCTGGCTTCATGTCAGCAGAGAATCAGTCTGCATGTCGTAGCAGAGAATCAGGCTTAACGTCAGCCACCACTGTAACAGTCCATTGGCATATATTTAGGCCCAGGCACCCAGCCAGAGGAGAGAGGTCCCGTAACAGAGAATCTGGCTTCATGTCAGCAGAGAATCAGTCTGCATGTCATAGCAGATAATCAGGCTTCACGTCAGCCACCACTGCAACAGTCCATTGGCATATATTTAGGCCCAGGCACCCAGCCAGAGGAGAGAGGTCCCGTAACAGAGAATCTGGCTTCATGTCAGCAGAGAATCAGTCTGCATGTCATAGCAGAGAATCAGGCTTCATGTCAGCCACCACTGCAACAGTCCATTGTCATATATTTAGGCCCAGCACCCAGGCAGAGGAGAGAGGTCCCGTAACAGAGAATCTGGCTTCATGTCAGCAGAGAATCAGTCTGCATGTCATAGCAGAGAATCAGGCTTCACGTCACCCAACATTGGAACAGTCCATTGTCATATATTTAGGCCCAGCACCCAGGCAGAGGAGAGAGGTCCCGTAACAGAGAATCTGGCTTCATTTCAGCAGAGAATCATTCTGCATGTAATAGCAGAGAATCAGGCTTCACATCACCCAACATTGGAACAGTCCATTGGCATATATTTAGGCCCAGGCACCCAGGAAGAGGAGAGAGGTCCCGTAACAGAGAATCTGGCTTCATGTCAGCAGAGAAACAGTCTGCATGTCATAGCAGAGAATCATGCTTCACGTCAGCCACCACTGCAACAGTCCATTGTCATATATTTAGGCCCAGCACCCAGGCAGAGGAGAGAGGTCCCGTAACAGAGAATCTGGCTTCATGTCAGCAGAGAATCAGTCTGCATGTCATAGCAGAGAATCAGGCTTCACGTCGCCCAACATTGGAACAGTCCATTAGCATATATTTAGGCCCAGGCACCCAGGCAGAGGAGAGAGGTCCCGTAACAGAGAATCTGGCTTCATGTCAGCAGAGAATCAGTCTGCATGTCATAGCAGAGAATCAGGCTTCACGTCGCCCAACATTGGAACAGTCCATTGGCATATATTTAGGCCCAGGCACCCAGGCAGAGGAGAGAGGTCCCGGAACAGAGAATCTGGCTTCATGTCAGCAGAGAATCAGTCTGCATGTCATAGCAGAGAATCAGGCTTCACGTCACCCAACATTGGAACAGTCCATTGTCATATATTTAGGCCCAGCACCCAGGCAAAGGAGAGAGGTCCCATAACAGAGAATCTGGCTTTATGTCAGCAGAGAATCAGTCTGCATGTCATAGCAGAGAATCAGGGTTCACGTCAGCCACCACTGTAACAGTCCATTGTCATATATTTAGGCCCAGGCACCCAGCCAGAGGAGAGAGGTCCCGTAACAGAGAATCTGGCTTCATGTCAGCAGAGAATCAGTCTGCATGTCATAGCAGATAATCAGGCTTCACGTCAGCCACCACTGCAACAGTCCATTGGCATATATTTAGGCCCAGGCACCCAGGCAGAGGAGAGAGGTCCCGTAACAGAGAATCTGGCTTCATGTCAGCAGAGAATTAGTCTGCATGTCATAGCAGAGAATCAGGCTTCACGTCAGCCACCACTGTAACAGTCCATTGTCATATATTTAGGCCCAGGCACCCAGCCAGAGGAGAGAGGTCCCGTAACAGAGAATCTGGCTTCATGTCAGCAGAGAATCAGTCTGCATGTCATAGCAGAGAATCAGGCTTCGCGTCAGCAACCACTGCAACAGTCCATTGTCATATATTTAGGCCCAGCACCCAGGCAGAGGAGAGAGGTCCCGTAATAGAGAATCTGGCTTCATGTCAGCAGACAATCAGTCTGCAAGTCATAGCAGAGAATGAGGCTTCACGTCAGCCACCACTGCAACAGTCCATTGTCATATATTTAGGCCCAGCACCCAGGCAGAGGAGAGAGAGGTCCTGTAACAGAGAATCTGGCTTCATATCAGCAGAGAATCAGTCTGCATGTCATAGCAGAGAATCAGGCTTAACGTCAGCCACCACTGTAACAGTCCATTGGCATATATTTAGGCCCAGGCATCCAGCCAGAGGAGAGAGGTCCCGTAACAGAGAATCTGGCTTCATGTCAGCAGAGAATCAGTCTGCATGTCATAGCAAAGAATCAGGCTTCACGTCAGCCACCACTGCAACAGTCCATTGTCATATATTTAGGCCCAGGCACCCAGGCAGAGGAGAGAGGTCCCGTAACAGAGAATCTGGCTTCATGTCAGCAGAGAATTAGTCTGCATGTCATAGCAGAGAATCAGGCTTCACGTCACCCAACATTGGAACAGTTCATTGGCATATATTTAGGCCCCGGCACCCAGACAGAGGAGAGGTTCATTCAATTTTGGGTAGCCTCGCAATATAATGGTAAAATAAAAATAAAAATAGGATTGAATGAGGAAGTGCCCTGGAGTACAATAATATATGGTTAAGGGGAGGTAGTTAATGTCTAATCTGCACAAGGGACGGACAGGTCCTGTGGGATCCATGCCTGGTTCATTTTTATGAACGTCAGCTTGTCCACATTGGCTGTAGACAGGCGGCTGCGTTTGTCTGTAATGACTCCCCCTGCCGTGCTGAATACACGTTCAGACAAAACGCTGGCCGCCGGGCAGGCCAGCACCTCCAAGGCATAAAAGGCTAGCTCTGGCCACGTGGACAATTTAGAGACCCAGAAGTTGAATGGGGCCGAACCATCAGTCAGTACGTGGAGGGGTGTGCACACGTACTGTTCCACCATGTTAGTGAAATGTTGCCTCCTGCTAACACGTTGCGTATCAGGTGGTGGTGCAGTTAGCTGTGGCGTGTTGACAAAACTTTTCCACATCTCTGCCATGCTAACCCTGCCCTCAGAGGAGCTGGCCGTGACACAGCTGCCTTGGCGACCTCTTGCTCCTCCTCTGCCTTGGCCTTGGGCTTCCACTTGTTCCCCTGTGACATTTGGGAATGCTCTCAGTAGCGCGTCTACCAACGTGCGCTTGTACTCGTGCATCTTCCTATCACGCTCCTGTGCAGGAAGTAAGGTGGGCACATTGTCTTTGTACCGTGGATCCAGCAGGGTGGGACCCCAGTAGTCCGCACACGTTAAAATGTGGGCAACTCTGCTGTCGTTGTGCAGGCACTGCAGCATGTAGTCGCTCATGTGTGCCAGGCTGCCCAGGGGTAAGGACAAGCTGTCCTCTGTGGGAGGCGTATCGTCATCGTCCTGCCTTTCCCCCCAACCATGCACCAGTGATGGGCCCGAGCTGCGTTGGGTGCCACCCCGCTGTGACCATGCTTCATCCTCATCCTCCTCCACCTCCTCCTCATCCTCGTCCTCCAGTAGTGGGCCCTGGCTGGCCACTTTTGTACCTGGCCTCTGCTGTTGCAAAAAACCTCCCTCTGAGTCACTTCGAAGAGACTGGCCTGAAAGTGCTAAAAATGACCCCTCTTCCTCCTCCTCCTCCTCCTGGGCCACCTCCTCTTCCATCATCGCCCTAAGTGTTTTCTCAAGGAGACATAGAAGTGGTATTGTAACGCTGATAATGGCGTAATCGCCACTGGCCATGTTGGTGGAGTACTCGAAACAGCGCAACAGGCCACACAGGTCTCGCATGGAGGCCCAGTCATTGGTGGTGAAGTGGTGCTGTTCCGTAGTGCGACTGACCCGTGCGTGCTGCAGCTGAAACTCCACTATGGCCTGCTGCTGCTCGCACAGTCTGTCCAGCATGTGCAAGGTGGAGTTCCACCTGGTGGTCACGTCGCATATGAGGCGGTGAGCGGGAAGGCCAAAGTTACGCTGTAGCGCAGACAGGCGAGCAGCAGCAGGATGTGAACGCCGGAAGCGCGAACAGACCGCCTGCACTTTATGCAGCAGCTCTGACATGTCGGGGTAGTTGTGAATGAACTTCTGCACCAACAAATTCAGCACATGCGCCAAGCAAGGAATGTGCGTCAAACCGGCTAGTCCCAGAGCTGCAACGAGATTTCGCCCATTATCGCACACCACCAGGCCGGGCTTGAGGCTCACCGGCAGCAACCACTCATCGGTCTGTTGTTCTATACCACGCCACAACTCCTGTGCGGTTTGGGGCCTGTCCCCCAAACATATGAGTTTCAGAATGGCCTGCTGACGTTTACCCCGAGCTGTGCTGACGTTGGTGGTGAAAGTGTGTGGCTGACTGGATGAGCAGGTGGAAGAAGAAGAGGAGGAAGCCGAGTAGGAGGAGGTGGCAACAGGAGGCAAAGAATGTTGCCCTGTGATCCTTGGTGGCGGAAGGACGTGCGCCAAACAGCTCTCCGCCTGGGGCCCAGCTGCCACTAGATTTACCCAGTGTGCAGTTAGGGAGATATAGCGTCCCTGGCCGTGCTTACTGGTCCACGTATCTGTGGTTAGGTGGACCTTGCCACAGATGGCGTTGCACGGTGCACACTTGATTTTATCGGATACTTGGTTGTGCAGGGAAGGCACGGCTCTCTTGGAGAAGTAGTGCCAGCTGGGAACAACATACTGTGGGACAGCAAGCGACATGAGCTGTTTGAAGCTGTCTGTGTCCACCAGCCTAAATGACAGCATTTCATAGGCCAGTAGTTTAGAAATGCTGGCATTCAGGGCCAGGGATCGAGGGTGGCTAGGTGGGAATTTACGCTTTCTCTCAAATGTTTGTGAGATGGAGAGCTGAACGCTGCCGTGTGACATGGTTGAGATGCTTGGTGACGGAGGTGGTGGTGGTGTTGGTGGTACATCCCCTGTTTGCTGGGCGGCAGGTGCCAACGTTCCTCCAGAGGCGGAGGAAGAGGCCGAGGCGGCAGCAGCAGAAGAGGCCGAGGCAGCAGCAGCAGAAGAGGCCGAGGCGGCAGCAGCAGAAGAGGTAGCAGGGGGAGCCTGAGTGACTTCCTTGGTTTTAAGGTGTTTACTCCACTGAAGTTTATGCTTTGCATGCAGGTGCCTGGTCATGCAGGTTGTGCTAAGGTTCAGAACGTTAATGCCTCGTTACAGGCTCTGATGGCATAGCGTGCAAACCACTCGGGTCTTGTCGTCAGCACATTGTTTGAAGAAGTGCCATGCCAGGGAACTCCTTAAAGCTGCTTTTGGGGTGCTCGGTCCCAGATGGCGGCGGTCAGTAGCAGGTGGAGTCTCTTGGCGGCAGGTGTTCTGCTTTTGCCCACTGCTCCCTCTTTTGCTACGCTGTTGGCTCGGTCTCACCACTGCCTCTTCCTCCGAACTGTGAAAGTCAGTGGCACGACCTTCATTCCATGTGGGGTCTAGGACCTCATCGTCCCCTGCATCGTCTTCCACCCAGTCTTGATCCCTGACCTCCTGTTCAGTCTGCACACTGCAGAAAGACGCAGCAGTTGGCACCTGTGTTTCGTCATCATCAGAGACATGCTGAGGTGGTATTCCCATGTCCTCATCATCAGGAAACATAAGTGGTTGTGCGTCAGTGCATTCTATGTCTTCCACCGCTGGGGAAGGGCTGGGTGGAGGCCCTTGGGAAACCCTGCCAGCGGAGTCTTCAAACAGCATAAGAGACTGCTGCATAACTTGAGGCTCAGACAGTTTCCCTGGTATGCATGGGGGTGATGTGACAGACTGATGGGCTTGGTTTTCAGGCGCCATCTGTGCGCTTTCTGCAGAAGACTGGGTGGGAGATAATGTGAACGTGCTGGATCCACTGTCGGCCACCCAATTGACTAATGCCTGTACCTGCTCAGGCCTTACCATCCTTAGAACGGCATTGGGCCCCACCAAATATCGCTGTAAATTATGGCGGCTACTGGGACCTGAGGTAGTTGGTACACTAGGACGTGTGGCTGTGGCAGAACGGCCACGTCCTCTCCTAGCACCAGAGGGTCCACTAACACCACCACGACCATGTCTGCGTCCTTTACTAGATGTTTTCCTCATTGTTATCGTTCACCACAACAACAAAAATATTATTTGGCCCAATGTATTGAATTCAAATACAGGCCTTTTTTTACAGACACCTAACACTATCTGGCTATCTATTTAGGTACCGTATTACACTAATACAGGCACAGCAGTAACCACAGATTTAGCTGAATATAAATTTGAGGCCTACTATTTAGGCGCTGGGTGACAGGTATAGGTTTACTGACAGAATTCGACTTGGAAATGCACTGTAGCGTGTGTGTGAAGTTATTCAGAATGACCCTATGTGTACCTTGAATCTGATATACCCTTTTAGGGATAAATTTAAAGTAGGCCTGATACAGCAGAAACCACTAAATTAGGAAATTGCTAAATTGGGAATTGTATTTCAACCCAGAACAAAAAATGTGCTTTGACGGACACTAAATAACTTGACCAGCCACACCAGTAACGACAGATTTAGCTGACTATAAATTTGAGGCCTTTTATTTAGGCGCTGGGTGACAGGTATAGGTTTACTGACAGAATTAGACTTGGAAATGCACAGTAACGTGTGTGTGAAGTTATTCAGAATGAACCTATGTGCACCTTGAATCTGATATACCCTTTTAGGGAAAAATTTAAAGTAGGCCTGATACAGCAGAAACCACTAAATTAGGAAATTGCTAAATTGGGAATTGTATTTCAACCCAGAACAAAAACTGTGCTTTGACGGACACTAAATAACTTGACCAGCCACAATAGTACAGCAGCAACGACAGATTTAGCTGGATATAAATTTGAGGCCTTTTATTTAGGCGCTGGGTGACAGGTATAGGTTTACTGACAGAATTAGACTTGGAAATGCACAGTAGCGTGTGTGTGAAGTTATTCAGAATGACCCTATGTGCACCTTGAATATTATATACCCTTTTAGGGATAGATTTCAAATAGCTCTGATACAACAGAAACCACTAAATTAGGAAATTGCTAAATTGGGAATTGTATTTCAACCCAGAACAAAAACTGTGCTTTGACGGACACTAAATAACTTGACCAGCCACACCAGTAACGACAGATTTAGCTGGATATAAACTTGAGGCCTAGTATTTAGGCGCTGGGTGACAGGTATACGTTTACTGACAGAATTAGACTGGGATATGGCCAAAAAATAACCACACTATTGATGGTTAAATGCACTTGGTGTGACAGCTTGACCAACCACACTACTGAGGGTTAAATGCACTTGGTGACAGGCGCAGCTTGCCCCTGATGTAGTATATGGCCAAAAAATAAACAGACTATTGCTGGTTAAATGCATTTGGTGTGACAGCTTCACCCTAATGTAGGATTTAGCCAAAAAACAACCACACCATTGAGGGTTAAATGCACTTGGTGACAGCTTGCCCCTGATGTAGTATATGGCCAAAAAATAAACAGACTATTGCTGGTTAAATGCACTTGGTGTGACAGCTTCACCCTGATGTAGGATTTAGCCAAAAAACAACCACACCATTGAGGGTTAAATGCACTTGGTGACAGGCGCAGCTTGCCCCTGATGTAGTATATGGCCAAAAAATAAACAGACTATTGCTGGTTAAATGCACTTGGTGTGACAGCTTCACCCAGATGTAGGATTTAGCCAAAAAACAACCACACCATTGAGGGTTAAATGCACTTGGTGGCAGCTTGTGCTGGCGCAACACAAGACACAAAATGGCCGCCGATCACCCCAGAAAAAAGTGACTGAAAAACGCTCTGGGCAGCCTAAAAACAGTGAGCAATTCAATAGCAGCAGTTCAATCATCCACAGCTGCAGATCGATCACTGGATGGAGTCTTTTGGAGGAGTTAATCTGCCTAATCTCGCCCTACTGTCGCAGCTGCAACCTCTCCCTACACTAATCAGAGCAGAGTGACGGGCGGCGCTATGTGACTCCAGCTTAAATAGAGGCTGGGTCACATGGTGCTCTGGCCAATCACAGCCATGCCAATAGTAGGCATGGCTGTGACGGCCTCTTGGGGCAAGTAGTATGACGCTTGTTGATTGGCTGCTTTGCAGCCTTTCTAAAAGCGCCAAGAAAGCGACGAACACCGAACCCGAACCCGGACTTTTACGAAAATGTTCGGGTCCGTGTCACGGACACCCCAAAATTCGGTACGAACCCGAACTATACAGTTCGGGTTCGCTCATCCCTACTAATAAGTGAAGTGTGCAGTGATTCTAAGAGCGACGCCTGTCATCTGCATGTCATAGAGTCTCACAGTATTATTTCACTACCAAAGCAGACTCTTTATGCGTGTTACTACAAGGCACAGTGTTCTACACCACTTATAAAGGCTCTCAGCAGCTAGGAAATAGTCATTTTTTAACTTAAATTGCCGCGAATATATTTGGATCAAACCAAATTTTTCCCGAAATATTCAGCTAACCGGCGAATCAAATTTTTTTAAAATTTTGTTCATCTCTAATCCTTATTCTGCAACCAGACCACAATTATTTTTTTCTTGTTTTTAAATTGCTTTCAATCTGTCTGTGTCTTGCTAATCATATTTAACCTTATATGTTAATAAAATTAATTATGTAATCATGTATGCTGCATGTTTATGAGATTTCTTCATACTATTTAACCTCATATATCTTTTTTGATTATCTAATCCTTACCTCTATGCCCCTCAATGTCATCCCTGTGTAGGGAAGAGTTCAGGAGCTGCATGTCTTGCATAGTGAGGTTACCACTCTGCCCCCCTGCTCTGCATTACCAATCATCAGCACTGACAGGATAGAAATTAAGTTAATACTATTACAAACAGCAGCCAGTAAGCTCCATAAAGAAAGGTATAATCCTCAGGTACCACACATTTCTCTCCCCTATAACAGTGTCATCCACAGGCAACTAGGACATGTTGAAATCTGAGTGATTGTTTTTTAAACCACAGACAACAGGACTTTTCTTCGCTGTTGCGGCTTTAGGTATTGGGTAAAGTATTGCAGCATTTCTAAGCATACTTGTGTAAATGTATCATTGTTATAGCTGCCCCCCCCCCCCCCAGTTTGTCCTGGCCCCCAGTGTGCCACGTGCCCCCCCAAAATTTAAAAGCTAGAGACGCCACTGGTGAAAAATCACCACTGGCAAGTCACAAAACAGCCCATAACTTGTAAAAAGATACAGGAGTATGTTATATAATGCTTAGTAATATTCCTGGTATAAAGTTGCAATTACTGTAAGTGGTCAACCCCTTTAAAAGTTTACACTAGTATGCAGAAAACTATAATTTAAAGAGGTTAACCAGTCTAGACATTTATAGCATCTCAATAGGATAGAAATGCTGGATAGGAAAAGGTCCCATCTAGGGGAACCATTCCTAAGTCAAGAATGGTGCCCTGTTGTCAATAGAGAGATAACGGCGAATATGCAACTTCCTCTTTCACTGCTAGGTTCTCCCGATAATAGCTGACCTTGCTCACTCAACTACAGATGTAGCAGAGTAAGGGCGGGTTCACATTTGTGTTATTGAATTCCATTATAGATTCCATTATAACATAGTTACAATGGAATTGTAGGACATAATTCAAAGCGGAAGCCTTTAAGAAGCATTCCGTTTTGCTCCGTCCTAATATATGTCTATGGGGACACATAACGGTTCCATTTGGTTCCGTTATACATACATGACGGAAAAAATTGTGTTGTCGACACTGAATGGAGAAGATGTGCATACATGGTGTGCTCTCCATCCATTCATGGCAAGGTCCGTTGTTGAGAAAAGAGCAGGTTTTAAGGGTGGAACCTGCACTGATCGGACATTTATGACATGTTCTATTGATATGTCATAAATGTTCAGATAGAATATTCCTTTAGCTTGATATTTATCCTAGGGATTTGGAGCTTTGGATCCTAAACATGGAGCTCTAGCCACTTAAAAAAATATGTTAAAGAATGAATCAGCAAATAAATAACATTCACTTGAAAATAATAAATAAAAAAATATGCTGTATAACCACTAAAAGATATAGAAAATATACTGAAATGTATATTTACACATCCTAATTGTATTACCAAAAAGGCATCCAATAGTATATTTTTTACGCTTCTTGTCCTGGTTTCAGAAGACATTATTTCACCCGCACTTTGTAAAATTCTTCTGATTTGCACAGCATGAACCTCATTATTTTCAACTCTTAAATTATCCACAATCACCAGAACAGCACTGCAAAACTATTAGGCAGAGCAGGAATTGGACAATCCTAATAACAGAATAATTGTACAATCCAGGAGGCATTATATTACTATTAAGAGAATATACTGTGTTGTAAAATTCATAGTATGTGGTTTTCCAATTAAAAATATATCTTTTGGTTTGGTGGTGATTGACATGATGAATGACAACACACTGGGGATAAATACACCCCATTGTCAGGGGCGTAACTACCATAGCAGCAGACCATGCGACTGCTATGGGGCCCAGGGCAAGAGGGGGCCCAGTCTTAGTTGGGAATCATCCCCTATTCTACTTGGGATGGAAACTTGGTCAGGACGCTGCCCTCTATAGAAACATCTTTTAGCAAATAAAGCAGTTGAAAAATGGCCCAAGGGTCATTGAAAGGGGTTTTGGCGGAAACCGTTCTGTCCTGTGTGGGGGAGCCTGGTTTGAGCTTTGCTATGAGGCCCTTACTTCTCTATGTACGCCACTGCCCATTGTGAAAACATTTTACAGAATGACACTTGATTGATTTTTATGACAAATATAACTATTATTTTACAATCCACTAAGAACTCACTGTAATCTATGAACAAAACAGGTTTTGGTAGCAATGCAAAACCAGAATTTCCAGTGAGACCATTTATGTCACGGTACCTTCTGTGACAGAGGTTAGAAGATCAGAGACACTGACTGCACGTGAGGTTAACTGACAGTCTCTTGATTCTCAGTGTTGTGGTTTGGTAATAACAACACCTCTTGTCAGGTACAGCCCGTGGTCATTACTGGATTCCTTACTTAGTTTGGTCTCACACTTCATACCATGCGGTTGATATTTCCTGCTTGGATTTGGAAGAGTTGGTGTGTAGACCTTACCTGTGATCCATTTTCTATAAGATAAGTTGTACTGCTCTTTGTATTTGGTTGTTCCCCTGTGCTTGTTGTTACTAGGCCTCAGGGAGATGCTTGTTCGATCACCTGGGAAGGAACCAGTAGTCTCATTCCCTGCCACTACCTAGGGCATTTCAGGGCTCCTAGGGTCTAGGTTCCGGCATTTGTATTTTTCCACCTTCAGGGTCTATACATAATGACAGGAGTCAGGGCTCTCTCTAGCCTTGAGGCCTCTCTAGCCTTGAGGCAGGAGTCAGGGCTCTCTCTAGCCTTGAGGCCTCTCTCTAGCCTTGAGGCCTCTCTCTAGCCTTGAGGCCTAGTTCTGTGTCCCTGTATTCGTGACATTATGAACCGCCAAAAACCGCCATTTTGTTCAGATCAGTGCAGCTATGGATCCTATGTCTGCAGTGATCGGACAGATGCAGGGTGTGTCTTTGGAGGTAGCTGACCTCTGCGCCACCGTCTTGCAGATCCAGAGACCATAGGCGGATGATTCCGGTGGTGGGTACTAGGCCTGCCCTGAACCTAAGGTTGTCCTCCCTGACAGATTTTCCGGGGGTAGCGACAATTTCATACAGTTCAGGGAGTCATGTAAATTGTCCGTAGCTGTGTCTGTACTCTTCTGGGGATGAGAGTCAACATGTGGGTATGATAACTTCATTGCTTAAAGGGGACGCCCAGTCTTAGGCTTCTTCTCTGCCGACCGGATCACAGTGCCTCCAGTCGGTAGATTATTACATTTTTTAGAGCCTTGGGTCTTATTTACGATGACCCAAATTGAATCTCTCAGGCCGAGACCAAATTACGTGGTTTACAGCAGGGAGAGCGCTCCGTGGAGACCTATTGCTCTGAATTTAGGATATGGTCTATGGATACGGAATGGAGTGGAATATTCCTGCTCTCCGTAGCCAATTCTGTCAGGGGCTATCTGAGAGGCTAAAGGACGCGTTGGTCTTTCATGAAAATCTTGAGTCATTGGAAGCAGCTATGTCCCTTGCTGTACGTCTTGATAGACGTCTGAGAGAGTGATGTAGGGTTCCTCACCCTGATGACGTACTGTCGAATAGTGTGTCAGCTTCCTTTGACACTTAAGGTGGAGAGACAACTGTAGTTACACCTTGTGATGAGCCTATGCAGTTAGGAAGAGCTACTCCTGGAACTGCTGGCAAGATTTTTGGTCATATGAAGGCAGTATGTTTTTGTTGTGGAAAGAAGGGATATTTTGTGAAGATATGTCCGTACATTCAGCGTCAAGGGGAAAAAAAAATATAAAGTTTAATCCCAAACTTACCATTGATGGTGTGGGTGGGGAGCCAGAAAACGTACTTTTTTAATTTACTGGTAGTACCCAATTTCTCCTGTCGACCGAGGTGGCGCTAGATTCCAAAACTGTGGGAATTGAGGTGTTTATTGACAGTGGGGCAGAGGTTAACCTAGTTGATGGTCAGTTTGTTCGTATGAATGGTTTGACAACAAATGTATTAGACACAAATATTTCGGTATTTGCAATTGATTCGGCTCCACTCACTGAAAAATATTTATTACGTGTGCAGGACATCCGTTTAAAAGTGGGTGATTTTCATCAAGAGCCTTTATTTTTTAGACATCTCCAACAGATATCTGTTCTGTCTATTCCATACATACAAGTAATGTCTGGTGTTTTATAACACCTAGTTAGGATTTTGTAGGCATTCTCCTGAGTTCGGAATCATCTTGATGTTTTGTGAGGCCTCAGAAGGAGTTGTTAGGTTTCTGACTGGGTAAAAGAGATTCCAAGATCCCTCTCCCATTGGCCAATAAAAGCTGGTTTTGGCATAAGTATGGTGGTACATATTCTTTTATAGATTTGGGAGATGAGTTTGATATGTGGGTCTGATTTTGAAAGCAATGCCTCAAACCAGGTTAATGGGTGTAACAGTGCTTGCCTTGGGACATGTTTGGAAATGAAGGAGCATAAAAATAATATTAGAGGAGGTGAAAACGTACTTTCATGAAAAATCTGTATCATAGCCTCATTCCTCAGAAATAGTGAAAGACGAAGATTGGCTGGGATGATTCGCGAACGCGAAAGCGCATTTACGATCAAATGTTCGCGGCGGGCCCCATTCACTTTAATGGCAGGTTAACCTGAAAAACCTTCAGGTCATATTTGCAGCTAGCAAACACTTATTAGAAGTACACAAAAGTCCCACAACATGGACAGTGATATACCAGAGGGGTATTATTGGCAACAATTCCCACAAAAAATATGTATTTTAACCAGGGGCAAATTTTATGCGTCTTAAAGGGAAGTTCTCAAAAATGTGCCCTGCTGGAGCCTAGAAATGATTTCTTTCCTATTGGTTTGATGTATACAAATGTCAAGAACACATTTTTGTATCCTGCAGAGTCCATTTTAAAAAATGCATACGTTAACGTCATTTTTTATTTCTACCATGGAACTGTATGGTGAACGGATGCCACTGTATGGCATCAGTCTGAGGCATCTGTTAACGCATACATTTTTGGTATACATTAAATGGATGGCAAAAATAGGATGTGAACCCAGCCCTAGTGTCAGAATAAGCACCAGTACAAAGCCGAGCAGCTGAGCGGAGAGGGGAGGCCGCCATGTACTGACAGTGCTCTACCTGGTACTGGTGGTCAGGGATGAGGACTGTGTTTCCTAAGGATCATTTTCTACTGGGAAATACAGGGCACAGTATAATACACTAGAATCCTTATAATATAAAGTTATTAGCCCTACCCCTGAATAATAATACAATTAGGTGGTCATTTAGTATATAGAAATACGTTTACGTTAGGCGTATTTCTGACACAGATTGTGGCGCAAAGGTCCTTAGCACAGCAATCTGCGCATCTTTCCAGCTCATGCCAGGTCTAACAAAGGATGGCGTGGGGAGGTAAAGGGATACAGTTATGGTCATCCAGTTATTGTATACCAGCACCATACATTGACCAGATAACACCTCTGCACAGTGACCGGATAACACCGCCATACCGTGACCGCATGAAATGGTAGAAGAGGGCACAATACAGGAAATGACTAGGGAAACTGCACAGGATTTGGTAGGAGGGCACAATGCAGGGTATAAGGGGGCACAGTACAGGGTGAGGGGCACAGTATGGGGTAAGGGGCACAGTCACATGACCCTGTGACATTAAAAGGTCCTTATGGTGAATGCGGTTCATACGCCACCATAATGAGAGGCAGAGGAGTGAGACAAGGGTATGATTATGTGGCTAGAGATAAAAAAAATGTAACTGTCGATCAGTACAGGCCCCAAAAATTAGGCATTAGGCATTCACCTGACAGCAAAGAACTTTGGATTCTGTGGCTGGAGGTACATTAAGCGGTCACAGGATAAAAATGTAACTGTCGGCAGTGGCGTTGCTATGGCCGGTGTCACCCGGTGTCACCCCCCCAAGCCCCCCTCCCAAAGCTTAGAGCCACAGCACCCCCTTTTTCCCCTGGCAGCAGCTCACCTATGTCAGGTGCACCCCACTTTCGCTGGCTTGCTTACTAAGACACTAAATGCTGTTCAATGTCTTCTGGTGACCGCTTCTTCGTGTGGTCATCGTGTTCTGACCTGTGCAGATGAGTCACGTAGGGCTCGTCCATCAAGCTCTGCCCTGCCGCCACAACGCCGCTGACGTCCCTTCACTGAGCCTGCCGACCGATCCACGCAGTTATGGGGGGGGATTTTGGATAGTAAACAGACTGCTGACGTGGGGGGGGCTAAGCAGACAGATCACCGGCGGAACGGGGGGTTGGGGGGCTAGCAGAAAGATGGCCGGGGGGGGGGATGCTAGCAGTCAGGTCGCTTACCGGTAAGGGGGGGGGGTTGCTAGTGGTTGTGGTAGTGTTGGGTCCGGGTAGGGGCGGATTAGGTAAATGTGAGACCCGGGGCTGTCTACCCCACACGGGCCCCTCCCTCCATTTTAGTTTTTTTGTTTTGCTTTTTCTATGAAGAGGCTGAGGTGCATTGTAGGTCACAGTCTCTTCCTAGGGCATATGACATCATGTTTATCATTCATGTGATCTACGTGCAGCTCCACCCCATCTGAGTGATTGGGGCTGAGCTGCAATACCAAGCACAGTGCTATCAAATGGACAGAGTTGTACTTGGTAAGGAGCAAGGAGGCTGCGGCGCTCACTGGAACATCGCAGTCTCCTCAAAGAACTAATTGTCGGGGGTGCCAGAAGTCGGAACCCCACCAATCTCCTAACTCTCTGTGTACAGATTTCATAGATATTGCCTGCAGTCCTATGTAACACCCCACATAACACAGTGAATTATTGTGCTATGTAAGGTGTTACAAAGGACTGCAGGGAACATCTACTACATTATCTGCACACAGAAAGTTAGCACTGTTATCTGGGCTGTTACATAGGACTGCGGGTGACATCTACAAATTAAAATCTTAGCCTGCTCTACATATAGGAGAATACAGCACCACATACCTCTTACTTCCAGTGACATCTCCTGTCATGTAGACTTTCTCTTTGCTCTTCTCCTCCGTTTGACCCAGACCACCATGACAAATTATTTCAGCCGCATCTCGTCTCTGCAGAGTTTGTTACAGAGATACGCTAGATTTCTCATAATTGGGGTCATTTATCAAAAAGGTGCAAAGTAGAACTGGCTTAGTTGCCCACAGCAACCAATCAGATTCCACCTTTCATTTTCCAAAGAAGCTGTCAAAAATGAAAGGTGGAATCTGATTGGTTGCTATGGGCTACTTAACCAGTTCTACTTTACACAAGTTTGATAAATTATGCCAAAGGTCCCTGTCTACAGCAGTTATAATGTCCTTTAGAGTGCCCCCAGTAATAATAACACCCTATATTGTGCTCCAGGTAATAATGCCTGTATAGTGTCCCCAAAAATAATGTCCCCTAATAGTAATTTTCCACACACAGCCCCCATATAGTAATTTTCCCCACACTGCCCCATATAATAATTTCCACCACACTGCCCCATATAGTAATTTCCCCCACATTGCCCCATATAGTAATTTCCCCCACACTGCCCCTTATAGTAATTTCCCCCACATTGCCCCATGAAGTAATTTGCCCCCACACTCCACTCCCATAAACTAATTTGGCCCCACACTGCCCCCCATTAAGTAATTTGCCCCCACACTGCCCCCCATTAAGTAATTTGCCCCCACACTGCACCCCCAAAATAATTTGCCCCCACACTGCCCCATGAAGTAATTTGCCCCCACACTGCATTCTCATGAAATTATTTGCCCCCACAATGCCCCATTAAGTAATTTTCCCCAACACTGCACTCCTATGAAATAACCTGCCCCCACACTGGCACCCATAAAGTAATTTGCCCCCACACTGCACCCCCATTAAGTAATTTGCCCCCCACACTGCACCCCCTGAAGTAATTTGCCTCCACACTGCACCCCTGAAGTAATTTGCCCCCACACTGCCCCCCTGAAGTAATTTGCCCGCACACTGCACCCCCGAAGTAATTTGGCCCCACAGTGCCCACCATGAAGAATTTGCCCCCACACTGCCCCATAACGTAATTTTCCCCCCACACTGCCCCATGATGTAATTTACCCAAAGTAATAATCTGCCCCCACACTGCCCTACATGAAGAGATATGCCCCCATTTAATAAGCTGCCCCCCTCTGAACAGATTGCTACCACACTGCCACATGTCGTCGTCCCCCCCCCCCCCCCAAAGTTGGCACACACATAAAAAAAAAAATATTAAAAGCTAATACTTACCTGTGTCCGGCATGGTGAGGCAGGCGCGCATTCTTCATTGTCCTGTGTTCCTCCCACACAGGCGCAAGATAACATTATCACGCACGCCAGCATCGGGATTTCACTACCGCATAAGCCTCAGACCTACTAGGCCTGAAGCCTATGGTGGTAATCGGTGGCGGGGCATGGAACTATTCTCTCCCGTTCCCTGCTGCAGTATGTGGGCGTTCGGGTCTGCGTTGGGCCCCCCAGGGATGCCGGGCCCGGGGCTACCGACCCAAACGCCCCTATTATAACCTCCACTGGGACCGGCGGGTGACTCACCCCATCAGACTGGTGTCACCCGGTGTGGCCCACAGACGCCGCACCCCCCTCGTAATGCCACTGACTGTCGGCCAGTACAGGCCCCAAAAATTAGGCATTCACCTGACATAAAAGGACTTTTATACCGCTGTATATACATAAGGCAAGGATTATTCTTTGTTCTGGGTGGTTTCTTTGTTCTGGGTGGTGGCGGATATGTGCGGGCTGGCATGAGGAAATTCAATTACACGTGGTCATCACAGGTGTTGAATGCCTCTGAGATCCATGCCTCATCCATTTTTTCAAATGTGAGGTAGTCCACACTGTCGTGAGTGCGCTTATCGGTCACGATCCCCCCTGCTGCGCTGAACCTCCTTTCGGACAGGAGACTCGACGAGGGGCAAGCCAAGAGTTTCATGGCAAATGTGAGTGTTGGGCTTACCGCGACTTATGCGTTGACAGCACAGGCTGCAGATTGCAACACTATTGTCAGCAGCTGACACGTTAAAAAAAGCCCACACTTAGGAGCCATGTGCCTTGCCCTGGGAGCGCAAGATGTGACCCTGCATGGTGGATGGTTCACTCCAGATACATTTGCAGTCTGCTTTTTGCCTCCTGTGCACTACGAGTTCTGCCTGCTTCTCCTCCTCCTCCCTATCTGCTGCTCCGTCTGTCCCTCTGAACTCCCCTCCTCTTCCTCTCTTGTGGGCACCCACATTTTGTCCATCGACACGTCATCATCGTCACCTTCACTACCACTGACATTAGAGATCTCGGAGCAGGCAGCAAAAGCGGAGACCACTCTCCTTGGGCTGATCTGGGTACTGTCGTCACACCGCTGGGTGGCAGCCGTTGCTACCTCCTCTTCCTTATTCGATGCCAAGAATGCCTGCACATCACTAAGGTCTGGGAATGGATTGGAAAATAATTCCTCTGACTCAAGTGGAGGGGCTATGGTGGTGGTAGTGGTGGTGTCCTTGTGTGTGCACAGAGCAGATGGTAAGGAGGGTGCAGATACAGAGGATGAGGATAGTGCAGAAGCGGAAGGCTGAGTGAGCCACTCAACCAACTCTGGTGCATCCTTTGACATAATCGCACGCACCTTCTCCAACTTCTCAGTTCTGCCCAACCCCTACCACCCCTGCGGAACGGCCTGCCTCTTCCTCTGCCTGTCATTTTTTCAAAATGACCCTGTGCCAAAGTCCCTAGAGAAGAGCAGTATTTGAGGAAGCTGATATATGGCAGACCTCAATCAGTTGTTAGTTGAAGCTGGTATATCACCCTCAAGCAGTATATGGAAAACCTTTATCACTATTTTGCGGAAGCTGATATATGGCAGGACTCAATCAGTTGTTAGTTGAAGCAGGTATATCTAAATCTGCAATCTGTATTTTGTGTGCGCAGGTATATGGAAAACCTCTTTCACTATTTTGTGCAAGCTGATATATGGCAGTCCTCAATCAGTTGTTAGTTGAAGCTGGTATATTACCCTCAAGCAGTAATTTTGTGGACGCAATAATAATCTGGTTTTAAAAAACCACCCATTTTTGGCAATATCCTACATCTGGGGCCTCTGCCACAGCAAGTCAGTGTGCAATTTAAGCTACAAATACAGCTATTATTTTCAGGGTTTTAAAAAAAACACCCTTTTTGGGCAAAATACAAAATTTTACAGCCCTTGCTGCATCTGTACGTGTAAAATTCAAGCGTTATATACTGCTGTCATATTCTATTATTCAAAAAACACCCATTTTAGGCAAAATACTTAATTTGAGGCCTTGTCTGCATCTGTACGTGTGATTCAAGCATTATAAACTGCTGTCATAGTCTTCTATAAAAAATAAAATTAAACATTTTGGGCAAAGTACTTAATATTGCAGCCTTTGCTTCATCTGTAATTGTTAAAACAAGCTTGAAATACTTCAATAATTTTCTGGCTTTGAAAAAACACAAATTTTTGGCAATAGCTTCCATCTGTGGCCTCTGCTGCATTAGTCAGTGTGCAATTTAAGCTAGAAATACAGCTATTATTTTCAGGGTTTTAAAAAAACACCCATTTTGGGCAAAATACTTAATATTGCAGCCTTTGCTGCATCTGTGATTGTTAAAAACAAGCTTGAAATACTTCAATAATTTTCTGGCTTTGATAAAACACTAATTTTTGGCAATACCCTGCATCTGGGGCCTCTGCCACATTAGTCAGTGTGCAATTTAAGCTAGTAATACAGCTATAATTTTCTGTGTTTAAAAAAACACCAATTTAGGGCAAAATACTTAATTTGTGGCCTTGTCTGCATCTGTACATGTGAAATTCAAGCGTTATATATACTGCTATCATTTTCTAGTATTAAAAAAAACTCCCTTTTGGGGCAAAGTACTTAATATTGCAGCCTTTGCTGCATCTGTTATTGTTAAAACAAGCTTGAAATACTTCAATAATTTTCTGGCTTTGAAAAAAAAACTATTTCTGGCAATACCCTCCATCTGGGGCCTCTGCTGCATTAGTCAGTGTGCAATTTAAGCTAGAAATACAGCTTTAATTTTCTGGGTTTTAAAAAACACCCTTTTTTGGGCAAAATACTTAATTTTACAGCCCTTGCTGCATCTGTACGTGTAAAATTCAAGTGTTATATACTGCTGTCATATTCTGGTATTAAAAAAACACCCATTTAGGGCAAAATACTTAATTTGCGGCCTTGTCTGCATCTGTACATGTGCAATTCAAGTGTTATATACTGCTGTCATATTCTGGTATTAAAAAAACACACATTTAGGGCAAAAATCTTAATTTTGCAGCCTTGTCTGCATCTGTATGTGTGAGATACACCCTTAAGATACTTTTTTCTATTCTGCTATTAAAAAAACACCCATTTAGGGCAAAAATCTTAATTTTGCAGCCTTTGCTGCATATGTCATTGCGAGATACACCCTTTGCATACTGCTGTGTTATTCTGGTATTAAATATACACCCATTTTGGGAAAAAATATAAATTTGTGGCCTTGTCTGCATCTGTAAGTGTGAGATACACCCTTTAGATACTGTTGTTCTATTCTGCTATAAAATAAAACACCAATTTAGGGCAAAAAATAATAATTTTGCAGCCTTTGCTGCATCTGTCATTGTGAGATACATGATTAGAGCCTACAATAACCCAAAAACAGTACCTCACTCCCCAACCTACTGCAACTTGTACAAAAAAAAGAGCAAGGATTTTTTTTTTTAAGGTAAAAAATCTCATTTTATTCAATATAAATCACATGATCATTACAGGTATTGCTCAAATGGGACAGGACATGGAGACTGAGCCACAAGGGGCTATACAATGTGGAGAATCACAATGGGGGATAATGTGACCATACCCAGCAGAGAACAAAAATATACCAGAGGCCGTGAGCAAAAGTGTAGTTGCGGGTGCGAATGCTGATCCCCTAGTATAAAACAACTACTGACTATTGCTCACAACCTCTGTCCGGGGATGCTGTGAGGTGTCAATGGACGGTGCAGTACTACTAATGAAGATGGCATATAACAATGAACTGCAAACCTCTCGTCCCACCCTGATCCAGCTACCAAGTTACCTACCCATGTTGCTGCTGTAGAATGGTAACACGACTCCCCCACTGCTGCTTCAACCTCGACACGTGTTTCGCCACGTAGGCTTCGTCAGGAGGTATAAACACACTAAGACAAACTTGGGCATATAAAGGCTAAAGAGGAGGGATTAATCCCTCCTCTTTAGTACTCCACCATCATGGCCGGTGCCGATAACGCCATTCTCACTATCCCACTTCTATGCCTCCTTGAAAAAACGCTGCTGGCGATGATGGAAGAGGATGTGGCACAGGAGGAGGAGGAGGAAGAGGGATCATTTCATAGGGTTTCCGGCCAGTCATTGACAAGTGGCTCCGGGGGTGGGTTCCTGCACCCACAAACGCCAGGTACACAATTGTCCAGCCAGGGCACAGTTCTGGAGGATGACGAGGTGGAGGATCAGGAGATAGAGGAGGATGAACCATGTTCACAGCAGGGTGGCACCCAGACCAGCTCATGGCCATCACTGGTGCATGGCTGGGGGGATACAGAGGACACAGAAGATACACCTCCCACAGAGGACAGCTTTTTGTTGTCTCTGGGCAGCCTGGCACACATGAGCGATTACGTGCTGCAGTGTCTCCGCAACAATCGCTGAGTTGCCCCCATTCTAACTTGTGCTAATTACTGGGTGGCCACTCTGCTGGATCCACATTACAAGAAAAATGTACCGTCCTTAATTCCCTTACAGGAGCATGATCATAAGATTCACGAGTACAAGCGCACTATCTTGCACTTATCAACATTAAATTTTAGTTGCCAGATTTTTGACCATTCCTCTAGTTTTCCTAAATCCTTTTCCATTTGGTGTATCCCTCCATTAACCCTGTTACAAATCTTTGTGTCATCAGCAGAAAGACACACCTTACCATTGAGGCCTTCTGCAATTTAGCTAATAAAAATATTAAACAATATGAGTCCCAGAACAGATCCCTGAGGTACCCCACTGGTAACAAGACCATGATCTGAATATACTCCATTGACTACAACCCTCTGTTGTCTGTCCCTCAGCTACTTTCTAATCCATTCAATAATATGGGAGTCCAAGCACAAAGACTGCAATTTATTGGTAAGCCTTCTATGTGGGACAGTATCAAAAGCCTTACTAAAATCTAGATAAGCAATGTCTACTGCACCTCCGCCATCTATTATTTTAGTCACCCAATCAAAAAAATGAGGTAAACCCATGCTGTTCTTCATCTTTCAATCCATGGGATTTTACTACTGATGTCAGGCTTACTGGCCTATAGTTGTCCGATTCCTCCCTACTACCTTTCTTGTGAATGGGCACAACATTTGCTAATTTCCAATCTTCTGGGATGACTCCTGTTACCTGTGATTGGTTAAATAAATCTGTTAATGGTTTTGCTAGTTCAACGCTAAGCTCTTTTATTAGCTTTGGGTGTATCCCATCAGGCCCCTGTGACTTATTTGTAATAATTTTAGATAGCTGACTTAGAACTTCTTCCTCTGTAAAGACACATGCATCAAAAGATGAATTAGTCTTCCTTCCTAACTGAGGTCCTTTTCCTTCATTTTCCTTTGTAAAAACTGAACAGAAGTATTCATTGAGGCAGTCAGCTAGTTCTTTGTCTTCTTCCACATACCTTCCTTCTTTTGTTTTTAATTTGGTAATTCCTTGTTTTAGTTTCCTTTTTTCATTTATGTATCTGAAGAATGTCTTGTCGCCTTTTTTCACTAACAGCTAATTTCTCTTCTGCCAGTGCTTCAGAAGCTCTTAGAACTTGTTTGGCCTCTCTCTGCCTAATCTTATAAATGTGCCTGTCATCCTTGTTTTTTTTAATTTTTATAATTACTAAATGCTATCTTTTAGTTTTTAATGATTTTGGTCACTTCTGCTGAGTACCACAGTGGTCTCTTCCTTTTTTGCTTTTACTGACAAGCCTAATGCAATTATCTGTTGCCTTCAATAGTGCCACTTTTAAGTGGTCCCATTTCTCCTGGACTCCATTGAAACTGTTCCAATATGATAGGGACTCGTATACCAGCAACTAATTTTAGAAAAGTCTGTTTTTTTGTTTTTGTGTGGTGTGACTCAGTCACTGTACTTATAGTAAACCACACTGACTGGTGATAACTAGGTCCCGAACTTTCCCCTACAGTAATATCAGATACCAAATTCCCATTTGTGAATACTGAATTTAAAATGGCCTCCTTCCGGGTTGGCTCCTCAACTACTTGCTGTAGAGATAATCCCAGTAGGGAATTTAGAATATCTGTACTCCTGGCAGAACTAGCTATTTTGGTTTTCCAGTTTACATCAGGAAGATTAAAGCCTCCCATAATGATAACTTCCCCTTTCAATGTCATTTTAGCTATTTCCTCTACTAGTAGATCATCTAATTCTTTGACTTGGCTAGGTGGTCTATATATCACACCTACACAAGTTACCTTATGATTATCAAGCTGCAAGGTGACCCAAACTGACTCTAAATTGGTCTTGCTAACTTGTATTAAATTACATTTTATGCTATCTTTCACATACAGGGCCACCCCTCCCCCTTTCTTGCCTTCTCTGTCTTTCCTGTATAGAAGGAACCCTGGTATTGTTATATCTGAGTCATTACTTCCATTGAACCATGTCTCAGTAACAGCCGCTAAATCTATATTCTCAGATGCCATTATAGACTCAAGTTCATTGATCTTATTCCCTAAACTGCGAGCATTTGTAGACAAGACTCTGAGCTTGTCATTTCTTAACCTCTGTGCTACTGGCATCTTCTGGCATTGTTCCGGGGGGCAGTCAGACTGCTGGATTATCACTCTTTTGCCCCCCTTTCCTATTTTAAATGCTCCTTAGCAAATACTTTGAACTGTTTACTGAGGACATTTATTCCCTTGAGAGAAAAATGCAAACCATCTTTCTTGTACAGTTCTTTTCCATTCCAACGAGAACTAACATGAGACATAAAGCCAAACCCTTGATTCAGACACCATTCACCAACCCATACAATGAATTCCTTAATGTGCATCTTCCTGTAATGCTGAAGGTTATGCACAGGCAAAACTGCAGAGAATGAAACAGTAGATGCAACCTCCCGTATATTATTTCCAAGTGTGTGAAAAGCTTCGTTCACCTTTAAGACCTCCCTTTCCTGCTTTGCTTGCCTAACAATATTAAGGATACAGTCAGGTCCATAAATATTGGGACATCAACACAATTTCTAACATTTTTGGCTCTATGCACCACCACAATGGATTTGAAATGAAACAAACCAGATGTGCTTTAACTGCAGACTGGCACCTTTAATTTGAGGGTATTTACATCTAAATCAGGTGAAGGGTGTAGGAATTACAATACTTTGCATATGTGCCTCCCACTTGTTAAGGAACCAAAAGTAATGGGACAATTGGCTTCTCAGCTGTTCCATGGCCAGGTGTGTGTTATTCCCTCATTATCCTAATTACAATGAGCAGATAAAAGGTCCAGAGTTCATTTCAAGTGTGCTACTTGCATTTGGAATCTGTTGCTATCAACTCTCAAGATGAGATCCAAAGAGCTGTCACTATCAGTAAAGCAAGCCATTATTAGGCTGAAAAAACACAACAAACCCATCAGAGAGATAGCAAAAACATTAGGCGTGGCCAAAACAACTGTTTTGGAACATTCTTAAAAGGAAGGAACGCATTGGTGAGCTCAGCAACACCAAAAGACCTGGAAGACCACGGAAAACAACTGTGGTGGATGACCGAAGAATTCTTTCCCTGGTGAAGAAAACACCCTTCACAACAAAGAAAAAAATGTGGGGGGTTCAGTCAGCACAACCCTGTATGCAGGTGCACATTGCTATGGTGAAATACACATACAAACGCAAAAACACAAATGCAATTGCACTCTGAAACCAGTACTCTGCCCTGCCTCTATGCTGGATGTTGAATGAGGCATTAGTGTACATTTTGGCCAAAGTGTAATAAGCCACTCACCACGTCTAAGTACCAACATGCATGCTGAGCCCACTATATACTTCTCCTGGAGCCAAATGGCTACTGATAGGCGCTATAAAAGCAGACTCAGTTTTATACTGACTTTAAACAGTTGGCCAGATCAAAAACAGTCTCCAGGAGGTAGGTGTATGTGTGTCAAAGTCAACAATGAAGAGAGGTCTTCACCAGAGTGAATACAGAGGGTTCACCACAAGATGTAAACCATTGGTGAGCCTCAAAAACAAAAAGTCCAGATTAAAGTTTGCCAAACGACATCTAAAAAAGCCTTCACAGTTCTGGAACAACATCCTATGGACAGATGAGACCAAGATCAACTTGTGCCAGAGTGATGGGAAGAGAAGAGTATGGAGAAGGAATGGAACTGCTAATGATCCTAAGCATACCACCTCATCAGTGAAACATGGTGGTGGTAGTGTCATGGTGTGGGCATGTATGGCTGCCAATGGAACTGGTTCTCTTGCATTTATTGATGATGTGACTTTTGACAAAAGCAGCAGGATGAATTCTGAAGTGTTTTGGGCAATATTATCTGCTCATATTCAGCCAAATGCTTCAGAACTCACTGGACGGCTCTTCACAGTGCAGATGGACAATGACCCAAATCATAATGCAAAAGCAACCAAAGAGTTTATTAAGGGAAAGAAGTAGAATGTTATGCAATGGCCAAGTCAATCACCTGACCTGAATCCGATTGAGCATGCATTTCACTTGCTGAAGACAAAACTGAAGGGAAAATGCCCCAAGAACAAGCAGGAACTGAAGACAGTTGCAGTAGAGGCCTGGCAGAGCATCAACAGGGATGAAACCCAGTGTCTGGTGATGTCTCTGCGTTCCAGACTTCAGGCTGTAATTGACTACAAAGGATTTGCAACCAGGTATTAAAAAGTGAAAGTTTGAGTTATGACTACTATTCTGTCCCATTACTTTTGGTTCCTTAACAAGTGGGAGGCATATCTGCAAACTGTTGTAATTCCTACACCGTTCATCTGATTTGGATGTAAATAACCTCAAATTAAAGCTGACAGTCTGTAGATAAAGCACATCCATTGCGGTGGTGTATAGAGCCAAAAATGTTAGAATTGTGTCGATGTCCCAATATTTATGGCCTTGACTGTATGTCGTCTATCCCTGCTAGCGGTAGCACCAGGGAGACATCTCACAAAACCATTTTCCTCAAACTTCACACCTCTTATGATAGAATCGTCCACCAACAGCTGCTTACTATCAGTCCTCACCTTCTCATTTTTGTCTTTGTCTGCAGTCTTGCATACTTTAGGCATAGGAGATGATTGTTCCTCACCCACTGTGCCTGAGCCATCCTCCATGTTGCTCTCACGCTCTGAAAGTGCTGCAAATGAATTATGGAGAGCCACCTACTGTGGGACTTGTCTTCTCTCCACAACTCTCAGTCTACTAGAACCTGCAGTAACCCATCTTCCATTTCTAGGGGGTCTCTGTGGCAGTGGCATTAAAACGTTCCCAGCCTGAGTTTGTTTAACAGTTCATTTACAAATCTCAGATTTCAAAAATGCAATTTCCTGCTGCATTATGGAGAGCTGTCTACAGATCAGACAGTATCCAAACCTCCAAAGAGTGGAACCGGAAATAAAAGCACAACAATTCCTGCACAGAACCAGGTCTGCCATTTTAAAGAGGGGAAAGATTTTAAACAAACCAATCTTACTTTTATAGATTGTATCAACCTCCAGATTACCTCCTGAGTATCGCCTGAATATCCCTAATGCACTTTAAAAAACAGCACTTTGAAAATGCAGTAAGCTATACATGGAAGGACCATCGCAGCACATCTCAGATGATGACGAAACACAGGTGCTGTGTCTTTTGAAAGTGTGCAGACCAACAAGGAGGGCAGGGGTGAAGAAAAGGTGGAAGATGATGTGGAGGACGATGAGATCCTCGACCCCACATGGAATCAAGGTCATGCGAGTGACCTGTGTAGTTCAGAGGAAGAGGCGGTGGTCGCACAGAGCCACCAGCACAGCAAAAGAAGGAGCAGGGTGCAAAAGCGGAGCGGCCGTTACCTAGACAGTACGCCTGCTACTGCACACCGCAGCAAATGACCGAGCACACGAAAGCCAGCTCCAAGGAGTTCCCTGGCATGGCAGTTCTTCAGACAATGTGCTGACGACAAGATATGACTGGTTTGCATGCTGTGCAATCAGAGCCTGAAGCGAGGCATAAACGTTCTAAACCTGAGCACAACCTGCATGACCAGGCATATAAGTGCAAAGCACAAGATGCAGTGGAGTAGACTCCTCAAAAACCAAGAAAGGTCTCTGGCTCCTCCTGCATCCTCTTCTGCTGCAGTCTCGGCCTCTTCATCCACCTCTGGAGTGACAGTGCCACCTGCCACCCTGAAAACAGAGGATCTGCCAGCAACACCACCACCTGAGTCACCAAGCATCTCCACAATGTCCCACGAAGCGTTTAGCTCTCCATCTCCCAAACACTGGAGCGGAAGAAGAAGTACCCCCCTACCCACTGGTGATCCCTGGTCCTGAATACCAGCATTTCAAAATTACTGTCCTTTGAAATGCTGTCATTCCATCTGGTGGAGACGGAGAGTTTTAAAAGCCTTATGGCGGTGGCTGTCCATAGCAGGTAGTTTTAAAACTTATCTGGCGAGGAGCTGTGGACGGGCATTGAACAACAGACCGATAAGTGGTTGGTGCCAGTGAGCCTAAAGCCAGGCCTGGTGGTGTGTGATAATGGGAAAAATCTCGTAGCAGCTCTGGGACTAGCCAATTTGATGCACATTTCTTGCCTGGCGCATGTGCTGAACTTAGTGGTGCAGAGGTTTTATAAAAATTACCCCAATATGTCAAAACTGCTGCATAAAGTGTGGGCTGTCTGTGCGTGCTTTCGGCGTTCTCACCCTGCTGCTGCTTGCATGTCAGCGCTGCAGCGTAACTTCGGCCTTCCCGCTCACCGCCTCATATGCAATGTGCCCACAAGGTAGAACTCTACCATGCACATGCTGGCCAGACTGTGCGAGCAGCAGCAGGCGATAGTGGAGTTTTCAGCTGCAGCACGCACGGGTGAGTTGCTCTGTGCCAGTCATTCACAAGTGGATCCGAGAGTGGGTTCCTGCACCCACAAACGCACTGGGCACAGTTCTGGAGGATGAGAAGGTAGAGGATGAGGAGGAGGAGGAACCGTGTTTACAGCAGGGTGGCACCTAAACCAACTCATGGCTATCATTGGTGCGTGGCTTGGTGGATACACAGGACACAGACGATATACCTCCAACAGAAGACAGCTTTTCGTTGCCTGATTACATGCTGCAGTGTCCCCGCAATGACCACGAGTTGCCCACATTCTAACTTGTGCTGATTACTGAGTGGCCACGCTGCTTGATCCCCGTTACAAGGACAACGTACTGTCCTTAATTCCCTCACTGGAGTGTGATCGTAAGATGTGCGAGTACAAGCGCACGCTGGTAGACGCGCTGCTGGTGGCATTCCTACCTGACAGCGGGGGCACAGTGGAAGCACAAGGCAAAGGAAGAGGAGGAGGAAGAGGTCACCAACGCAGCTGGGGCACCACCAGCACCTCAGAAGGTATGGTTAGCATGGGCAAAATGTGGAAAAGCTTTGTCAGCACGCCACAACCAGCACCACCAGCTGATATCTAACGTCTTGGTAGGAGGCAGCATTTCAGCAACATGGTGCAGCAGTATGTGTGCACACGCCTACACGTACTGAATGATGGGTCTGCCCCCTTCAGCCAGTGTATTGTCTGAACGTGTGTTTAGCACGGTAGGGGGCGTTATCACAGACAAGCGCAGCCGCCTGTCCACAGCCAAAGTGGACAAGCTTACTTTTAAATGAGCCAGACATGGATCCCACAGGACTTGTCCGTACCTTGTTCAGAAAAGACATGTATACCAGCTTTAACCAGCCATTGTTATACTACAGCGCAATTGCTCATTATTGTATTTTGGATATTTCACACTCTTTCGAAGCATACCCTAATAAAAAAAATATATATTAAAACAAAAAACCAGTGTTAGCTACCGCGTCCTCCTCCACCACAGCTTCCACCTACACCGCTACGTCCACCAACTACTCAAACTCCTACTACATATGGACTTCCACCTTATTTGTACGTATTTTATTTTATTTTATGTCATTTCATTAATTTGTCTGTTAAATTTTCAGGTGAAAATCACCAATTTTTAGGTGTGATATATAATTGCTATACCTAGTAGACAGGTAAAAACATTTTACTAATTTGCCTGTTACATTTTTGGGTGAAATTCGCCAATTTTCGGGTTTGATTTTTCTCCCTTCTGTACCTAGTAGACAGGTAAAAACATTTCACTTATTTGTATGTTACATTTTTGGGTAAAATTTACCAATTTGTGGGTGTGATATATCACTGCTATACCTAGTAGACAGGTAAAAAAAAAAAACACTAATTTGTCTGTTACATATTCGGGTGAAATTCACCAATTTTTAGGTGTTATATACTACGGCTGTACGTAGTAGACAGGTAAAATATTTCTCTAATTTGTCTGTTTCATTTTTAGGTGAAATTCACAAATTTTTGGGTGTGGTATACCGATGCTATACCTAGTAGACAGGTTAAAAAAAATCACTAATTTGTCTGTTACATATTCGGGTGAAATTCACCAATTTTTGGGTGTGATATACCCCTGCTATACCTAGTAGACAGGTAAACAAATTTTACTAATTTGTCTGTTACATTCTCAGGTGAAATTCACCAATTTTGGGGTGTGATATACCCCTGCTCTACTTAGTAGACAGGTAACATTTCACTAATTTGTCTGTTACATATTCGGTTGAAATTCGTAATTTTTTTGGTGTGATATACCCAGGCTGTACCTAGTAGACAGGTAAAAACATTTCACTAATTTGTCTGTTACATTTTCTGGAGAAATTCACGAATTTTTGGGTGTGATATACCACTGCTATACCTATTAGACAGGTAAAAAAAAATCATTAATTTGTCTATTACATATTTGGGTGAAATTCAAAATTTTTGGGGTGTGATATACCCCTGCTATACCTAGTAGACAGGTAAACAAATTTTACTAATTTGTCTGTTACATTCTCAGGTGAAATTCTAAATTTTTTGGCTGTCATACACCCCTGCTATACCTAGTAGACAGGTAAATACATTTCACTAATTTGTCTGTTACATTCTTGGGTGACATTTGACCATTTTTGCTCTGCATAAGTGATAGGGACATAAATTTCTAAAAATCGTCTGTTACATTGTCAGGACATTTTACCAATTTTGCCGTATACAAACCCCTGCTCTGCATAGGTAATAGGGAATAAAATTTCAAAAATTATTCTTTAATCGATGCGCCCCCTCCTTTCAATGCTTAAACTTTAACAACTTGTCCCACATTTGCGCTTCAATAATTTGTCCCACTTTTCCACTCGATCATATTTAATTTAAAAAAATGTACCTCCCTTGGATGTGCTATCCCTTTCTCAGGCTTCCTCTCCGGCGTGGATTCCTGATTCGCCGCTAACCATGATCACCATGGTAGCTGCAGAAAAGAACATGGAAAGTTGATAGAGCAGATATGCAATTGCATCGGGAATATCACGGGTACGTGCGACATGGTGTGGCAGTGTGCACACGCCTACATGAACTGAATGATGGGTCTGCCCCCTGCAACCTCTGGGTCTCCAAATTGGTCACATGGCCTAAGCTTGACCTTTACGCCTTGGAGGTGCTGGCCTGCCCTGCAGCCAGTGTATTGTCTGAACGTGTGTTTAGCACGACTGGAGGGGGTTATCAGCGAAAGCAGCGATTTTATGTTCATGGCTACCCACCTGGACTCCTTTGATCTCCTCATCCTCCCTGATCGTCTGTAGCAGAGATTCCATGACTAGCACAAATAACAGGGACGACAAAGGACATCCCTGTCTGGTTCCATTCCGAATTATAAAGGGGATGAAATTGAGTTGTTTATGATGATAGAGGCCAAGGCATTTGTATAAAGGGAAAAAAACTGCTTTAATAAACTGATCAGATATTTCTGAAAATCTCTGCTATGAAATTTACGTTTTACAATTGTCAATGGAGTCACAGCTAGAAGAAATGTTGTGAATAAGATAAAACTTAAATAGTTTTTTAGATATACACTAAAATAGGGAGAGGTGTGTGAGTCCCTAAATTTACAAACAAACACAAATTATTATATACTATACGTGGACACTGGTCGTTTTTGAGATGCGTTTAGATCCCACCAGTACATGTGACTGTACGAAAGGTGCGGAACCACTACTGCATCAGCTAGTGACACAACATACGTATGAATGCTGGATAAAGAGTGGTAACCAAACATGATACTAGCACCTGTGAAAAAAACACTGTTGCGTGCTCTGATCACAGGCTAACATGTGCTATATCCACAGAAAAAAGGGTTACCAGGTCAAGGACTATATACTGCCGGGGGGAAGGGAAATATCCACCTTTGAACGGATGACCCTTATTAATTGGACACCAGGTGAACCAATCCTCCCTACATGCCCCTCCATGCAGCAAACACTAGGAGTCCTAACTAATCCAGCAGGCGGCTGTCTGCCCTGAATAAATCACATGTGGATGCGCTATGTCCGTACCCTAAACATAATATAAGAGCTAAACGTTTTGCCATAGAGAGGCTTATCAGGAGCTAGGTCAAGTATAGGACAAACAAACACATAGGTGCCGTATGCCTCTGGTGGTGAGGCGACAGCTCTGGCGCTATGATGGCCGTAATACGGCCGCCGCTCTCTGCAGTTTAAATAGGGAGGAGACCCCCTCCCATCGCTGGGCGGATCAAGCGGCAGCTGACGAGTCACGTGAGGTGGGTGTGTGAGAGACCCGCCCCTCTCCATGCCGCGATCCTGCACTGAGTGTCAACACAATCAAAGGTATTATACAGGGAACAATCAGCGATTCTTTTAGATACATTGTCCAGGAAACATCACAGATGGGATAGATGAGAATAGCACTATATACATAGAATGCCACACTTGAGCAATGCATGTATAGATAACACATACCGGCGGCCATCCATCCATATAACAGAGTTCCCTGTAAGATACATTAACCCCATGTGGGCTGTGAGAGCCAAACACATGAACTCAGGAATAATGGATGACTTCGTCCATTTAGCACAGAGACCAATGAGAAGGACAATTTGGTGCATTGGAACCATAGTATATTCACATATAAATATAAATACCAAAGGTATTGTACTGGGGACCAATGTATGGTTACAAAAAACAGACGTATGATATATGCTCGTTCAGGCCTTGAGGACGCACAGTGCGCAGCCTGAACGTCCACTCTGCCTCCCTTTGTAACAATCTCCTATCATGGTCCACACCTCTTAAAGTCCTGTTGACCACTTCAATACCCTGGAACCTTATGGCCCCCACATTGCCAGTGTGTTCGGTGGAGACATGGCATGCAATGGGAGTATCCGCACCATTGCGGATGTCGTTAAGGTGCTCACCTGAACTCCTGTACCCTTTTGCCCACATAATGCACAAGCACGTGGCTAAATAGATGACCCTGCTGGACCTGCAATTGATAAAGGATAGAATTGTGAATTGTCTCTGTGTCACTGTGCTGGTAAAGCTATGCCCCCGTTGGATCGCCTCACAGGCGACGCAACCACTACAGCGAAAGGTCCCCCCACGTTACTGGCTGTGGGATATGTAAAAAGCTATGGACCAGACTATCCTTCAAATTTCGGCCACGGCGGAATGTGACAGTTGGAGTAGTCCCCACCAGATGTGCTTCATCAAACGTGGCAATGATACGGATTTGATTTGACTCATCCTCTCTAGTCCGTGGTTTCAATAGTGCATCCCGGTTAACCACCAACGAATGCTGATATGCACTTCTAAGGACCTTTCGTGGGTATCCCCTCTTTACAAAATGACCTTGGAGGTCCCTTGCTGCCACCTGATAGTCAGTAAGCCTAGAGCAATTTATGCGTAACCTCAAATATTGCCCTTTTGGTATACCTTTTTTTAAGGCCCGAGGGTGGCAGCTGTCCCATTGGAGGAGGCTGTTTGTGGCCGTAGTTTTACGAAACGTAGTTTTACGAAAAAAGGCGTGTGCAGAGATTCCCCTCCATATCCCTAAATATTATAAGGTCCAGGAATGTAATCTGATTTTTCTGAATTTCAGACGTACAGTCCCCGGTCATTCTTATTGAAGTAGGTGACAAAGTTCTTAAAGTCACCCTCACTCCCTGACCAGAGGATCAACACGTCATCGATATAACGTAACCACAACCCTATATGTCGGGTCCATTCGTTAGTTTCCTCCGCAAAGACAACCTCCCATTCCCACCAGCCCAGGTAGAGATTGGCAAAGGTCGGTGCACAAGGGCTCCCCATTGTCACTCCCCTGAGCTGGTGGTATAGTCGGCGGTCAAACAGGAACACGTTATGTTCCAAAATGAACTGCAGCAGTTGTAATACAAATTCACTGTGTCACCACAGATATGTAGCTCGCTCCTGTAAGAAGGTCCCCACAGCACCACGCCCTTTCACATGGGAGCTGTAGAGTGCCTCCACATCCAGGTATCACGACCGGCGTGCTGATCACATACATGACGCAAAGGGAGGGAAAAGGAAGGCCCTGTCAAAGGGAGAGAGAAAGATGATGACCCCTAACTCACCTTGAGGCTGGCACCTGACTGGCCTGACGTCCCTAAATGGGTTTCTCACCCGTACGCCGATCATGTGCCTAAACCCTGGCTTTCCCTAAGATGAGCCCTACGTAGTGAATAGGGTGGTGGGAACACTAGTCCGCACCACTAACACTAAAGGGAAACACTAGGGAGAGGACAGACAATACTGACAAAACATATAGTCCCAGGTGGGTGACAACAAACAACCAACAGGGATCTGGAGGGTAATGCCCTGAGTTAGACAGAAAGGATTGAAAGGCAAACACAGAAAGCTACCATTAAGTAACAGTGCTATCTTTAAACATAGAGCGCGCAGCAACCCGCTGCGACTTTCATGAAGTACAGAGAGGACGGATAGGACAGACTGTGTCTATTTTGTCCATCTTCTATATACTTAAGCTGTCTCCTCATGAACTCCATTCCTACAGAGATTCAGCTAAAGATCTTATCATCTGTATTTAGGATTGTAATTCCTGACAGGTAGTGCAGAGAAAGGGCTGAGGCAGCTCTTTAGCTCAGTCTTCTGATGTAATTTGTCCTGATGTGTGCTTAGGACAGATTCTGTGTGTACTAATAGGATGGTTGCTATTTTATTTATCCTGATGTTTACTCCCTAGACAAAACAAGCCATTGTATCTAATGAAAGGTATTTGGGAATATATTCATAATAAAGTAATATTTAAGTATTTTCAATAATTTTATTTTATGAATTCCCAGATAACCCATTTAAAGAGTTTGAAAAGGGTTGGATACAGACCCGGGAGACCTCAGAGTGTTTTACAAGACTTTCCAGGGCAATCTGAGCACTTTCAATTTGGGTTTAACTTATTTATACCCAAGTCAAATTTGCTGACCAATTTGTCCAAATCAGACCTAAAACTAATTTTAAGAAATTCACTCCTCTCTAGATGTGAGCATTGAAGCTTGTACTGTTATGAGGACACTCTGGTCAACAATGAAATAGAGTCATTAGGGTTGCCTATTTTACAGGACACAAAGTTGAATAATATAAGGAGCACTAGAGCTTTATTTATTGTTAAAGAATATATGGTAGCCATATTAATTGGAAATGTTTGGCACTTAGTCATGGTAAGGAATGTATTATACTGTTGCGATGACTTTGTGGGGAAAAAAAACTTTATTGGTCAAGGGTCCAAGGGTCCTGACCTCTCTGTCACCAGCTTTGTGCAGCATTTGGCCAGATGTAATCCAAGTTCAGTTTTTACAGCTCGTCACTGTTATCTGAAGTGTAAAATCATAAATTGCTTCAACAGGTTCTTCATAAAATCAGAGATACAGTTAGTGAGCCCCCTAGTGTGTAAATTAAATATACTGATTCTTGTAACACAACACTTTTAAAAATTGAACTGAATAATATCCTATCACATATTATTCCTTAGATGATACGTTTATATTATAACAGACTCTTTACTTGTAGAGGAACACAATTTGCTTTTGGTAAAAGGACTATCGACAACAAAGTCAGTGCAAAAACTACCTTAATGATAAGTCCTGTCTGTGTCATTAGAACAAATAATTTAAAGGAAGGGATCACAGAAGATTTAAATATGATTGCAACTCATTCACAAGCTGGTCATAGACATATGCTGATTGTTGACAGAAGGATTTTAATAAAGACAATTAACAAAACCAATGCCTTCATTGAAATGCAAATTCAACATTCGCCAAACATCCATATTAATGTCTATGGAGGGGGAGGGGGCATCTGTTAATCATGGGGGAAAACAATAGGCATTGACCAAGAAAAATATAACTTGACTGATGTATTTTTCCACCAAACAGATGCCAAAGAATATCTGATTTGAAGGGGTGAAATAAGATTATAAAATGAATTAGTTTTTTTCACCAAAAACAGTGCCATTCTTGTCCAGAGGTTGTGCATAGTATAAAAAAAAAACATGCTTTCCAATCTAAATGCAGTCTGTTGAATAGGAGGAGCAGAAAAGATATTCAAAATATCTTAAAAGGGTTTTCTCAACTTATGGCATATTTGAAGAATTTATCATAAATGTCTGTTTCTGTAACTCACATAGAAGTAAATGGAAGGACATGGCAACATGCACAACCACCTCTCCATTCATTCTCCACTTGGATAAAGCAGAGATTGGACAGCCACCAGGCAGGTTGGGGTGGGTTGAGGAATCCTAGTTCTAGAGATGTAGGTTCCAGATGTAGGTATGCCATCAACATATAAGATGGTAATACCCCTTTAACTCCCTGCTCACTCTGGGGGCAACTATTTTACAAGATTTTACCAGTAGCCCAACACATATAATTTTTTGCTGTTCTTCAAACTAGTGTCACTAATCAGTTATGTAACTTCATTGGTAATATATAACCTATTCATTTGCCTCTTTCTGAACTAAATAGATGGAGTTAAAATCAAGATTAAAAAATTATACTGATAATATGTATGAACTATCAATGAGTAAAATGATTCTAAAGGCATTGGATTTGTTACTAATTTCACAAAAATTTTCCCCAAATTAATCAGAGGTTTTGGCAATTCATGCGAAAACGGCATCCAACACCATTTAACTGAATTGGCGAGTAAAACAGGAGGGATGAGGAAGATGAGGTATCACTGAAAGGAACTGGGGGGAGAACTTGCTCTGATTGGCTCATAGGCTCGCAGATATCAGGGGGCAGTATGCAGGTAGACCATTCTGTTGCCAGCAAGGTTTGTGAAAATATGTCTTGGCATGGTCCGCCAAAAACCAATTGAAGACACAAGCCAGTTACTAGGGACGCTATAAGGACACTAATGGGGCACTATAGGTAGAGAGTTGAAGTAATTGGACAGATTTTAGAGTTGTATCAGGAAAAGTATAATAGAGACTGAGTGAGGAAACGGTTACTGTCTCAGTTGTTTTCTACAGCTTGCTAACAAGTTCTGCATTACATATTGTTCTGTAAAAAAAAGTTTTACTGAGAAATTGCTCCTTTGTTTTCTTTCTAAAAAAAGTTTCTATTTATTGTCTGTAATTGAGCATTTCAGTGCAATACCTCCATGTTATTGAATGTGTTGTATACTACTGCAACCATCTTTTTTTCCCAATCAGAGGCAACAAAAGCCCACAGGTTATAAAAGATACCGGAAGAGAGTCTTTCTTGTTTGAGAAGCTTCAGCATTTGGGCTGCCATGAGGAGAAGGTTCAAGTGCGTATCTCATGCATAGCTGTGTTAGTGGTGGTGGTAGTAGTGGCATTTGAAACGACAGTGGTGGTGGTAGTGGCGGTAGTGTCAGTAGCAGCGACAATGGCATTCAGGGCAAATACAGAACAGAGAATCTGTAGGGGTGCCAATGAGCCCTCAATGATATATCACAGTCTGATAAAGGTGGTATGGAGGGTGAAAATGAAAATAACAATGATTGTGTGTTAAATATGACCCGGGAAGCAGATTAAGGTGCTGAGGAAGAGGTGACAGTAGTAGAGGAGGGTGTTGGACACAGCAGAGCAATAAACAACACTCAAAAAAGTGGTATGGCAATTTCTGCTTCTGTTATTGTCAGCTTGGGAACTAGTGATGCTGCTAAAACTGTGGATGTAAGCTCAAAACATTCCAGATGCCCCTAGCTCTGTGCGAGTATCTCCCGTACAGTGTTTTTTTCTCCATAATGCCAGCACATAAAACAGCCGTGTGCAAGATCTATAGGATTAAAATAGGCCGTGCATGTTGAAATATAGGTGCCAGAGCTCTATTGCAGAATATGAGGCTGCATCACCGGATCCTGTGGGATAATTAGGATAATTAGCATTCTGGATTGGAACTATATATAACCATATTTTTTTCAGTTTTTGGGCGATTATCTTGGGTAGGGTATGATTTTTGCGGGAGGAGATGACGGTTTGATTGGTACTATTTTGGCGTACATGCGACTTTTTTAATCACTTTTATTACCTTTCTTGGGAAGTAAGGTGGGCCAAATTTCAATTTCCACATAGTTTTTATTTTTTCATTTTTATGGCGTTAACCGTGCGGGGAAAGTAACATGACCGTTTTATAGATCAGGTCGTTACGGACTCGGCGATACCTAATATGTGTAGTGTATTAATTTTTTTATTCTGTGATAAATGTGTTTTTTTTATCTTTACTTTTTTCACTTTTTTTTTCTTTTTTTTGACCCAGACCTGGTTCTTCAAGATCCAGTGGGTCTGATGTCTGCATAATACAGTACAGTACACTATATAGTGTATTGTACTGTATTTTACTTACACTTTGTCTGAACAGATCTATGCCTTTAGCACAGATCTGTTCAGTACCATGGATAGCAGGATGCCTGAGAAGGCGTTCTGTTGCCATGGGAACCTTCCCCGTCTGCCACAACTGAGCAGACGGGGAAGGGGAAGGAGGGGAGCTCCCTCCCTCTGTGACCCCATCCTGTCTGGGGGCTGCAAAGGCACAGCAGCCCCCCGATGGTAGAGGGAGCTCCCTGACTGTTAACCCTTTCCATACAGCGGTCCGTATGGACCGCGGTATGGAAATGGTTAAACGGCTGAGATCGCAGCACAGATGTCAGCCGTTTATACCAAAGTGTCAGCAATGTGCTGACACTCTGGTATACCCACTGGACACCAATGAATATTAAAGAGGAGGCGGGCGGGGGATCGCACACCGCCCACAACCCCCCTTGCACCACCCGTCAGCATAAAATCATTCAGGGGTGCAGGGGGGGTAAAAAATATTTAGTTTGGGCATTTTAAAGTTTCTGATCCCCGCAGTCCCTGACAAATTGCAGAAAGCGCTGCAAACCGAAGGTCTGAATTGACTTGCGGTTTGCTGCGATCGCATTTTAAACTCATGACGTACCGGTATGTCATGTGTCCTTAAGGACTCGGGAAACATGCCGTACCGGTACGTCATGTGTCCTTAAGGGGTTAAAGTCCCATGCTACTAGGACCGAGCACCGTGCTCTGGAGCCTATGAAGTCTGCCAGATGTGACATGACACACATAGAAAAGGGAGGAGGAACGTATACAAACAGTACCATTTAGACAACAGTGCAAAAAAACAAAACTACCTTCTCTGTCAGTTCTATGGGAAATTGGAGTTTAATCCATACTTCTGTGGACATATACACTAACACCCCGGGAATATGCCGAGCAGCAAGCATGGTAGTCATATTGTTCCCATTTCCTTTTTGCTTTATTGATATTCTCATCTGTGAGATGTGTTTCTAAAAGGCATATTATTGCAGGAAGATGTCTCGCAACTACATCAAATATGACCATACGCTTAGCTCTCTTGGCCATTCCACGTATATATTCCACGTAAATATTCAGTTTTCGTACTCAATGATACGACCTCCAAACCCCACCACGGGGGGGGGGGGGGGGGAGGGGGGAGAGAGAGAGCACCCCACAGTGACCACCGAGACTCCATCTACCCATCCAACCCATCCCAACCCCCCCCCCATCCTGGCCAGATGAACTCAACAGTTCGCCAACCTCTTAACCTTCAACCCTCCCCGCCCGACCCTTTGTACGTATTCTACTTATATCATATTTACTTATTCAAGAACCTATCCCCCTACCATCTAACCATTCTTAAGCCTCCTCTGGGTGTGTGAAAAAATGTGCCTGTTCCTGATATATCACTCTCAATTTGGTGGGGTAGAATAAAGAGTATTTAATCTTAACTGCCATCTCTTTTTAACTTCTCTAAATTCTCGACGTTTGGCTTGGGTTGCCCGCGAATAGTCCGGGTAAATTTCTATTTCCCTACCATTGTGTTTTAGGGGTGAGAGATCTCTTTTATTTTTCATAATACTATCCCAATCCCGGGCATTAATCATTTTGGCCAAGATTGCTCTTGGCGGGCTCCCGACCGGTAATTGTCTATTTGGTATCCGGTGGGCTCTCTCCACTGAAAACCACACAGAGTCGGTCCACGCCAAACACTTCCAGTAGCCATTGCTGAATAAACCCACTCGGGTCTTCTTTTTCAGCCCCTTCAGGGAACCCGACCAGACGTATGTTCGCTCTATGATATCTATACTCCATTTCCGTTACTCTTTCCGGTAGTGCTTTCTTTTCAATTTCTATGACCTCAATTCTTTTTTTTATCCCCTCCTCTTTTAATTCCCTTGTAACCACCTGAAGTTCCTTAACTTTCTTGCGCACTTTATTCAACTTATCCTTGATCAGAGACAGGTCTACTTGTACTGTGGATATTTTTACTGACAGATCTCCCAATGCTACACTCGGCAGCTGTACAGCATTCAAAATATCTGTCAGTTTCTTATCCACCATTTCTATTTTCGCCTCCATTGGAACATTCTTATCACTCTTCCCTTCTACTCTATCACTAACTTCCTCTGAATTTTGCAGTTCTATCGGGTCAATTTTATTTTCTTTATTACCCTTCTGATTTGTCCTGGTCTTGTATTGTGGTGATTTAAAAAATTTGTCAATTTTTGGGGCTTTCTCTACTTGCTCCGAAAGACTTCCTGTTTTGTACCATTGGTGGCATTATATTATCAGGAGGCGACCCTAGATGTACAGTACAGACCAAAAGTTTGGACACATCTTCTCATTCAAAGAGTTTTCTTTATTTTCCTGATTATGAAAATTGTAGATTCACACTAAAGGAATCAAAACTATGAATTAACACATGTGGAATTATATACATAACAAAGCTTCAAAGTAGCCACCTTTTGCTTTGATTACTGCTTTGCACACTCTTGGCATTCTCTGGATGAGCTTCAAGAGGTAGTTACTAGAGTTGAGCGAACACCTGGATGTTCGGGTTCGAGAAGTTCGGCCGAACATCCCGGAAATGTTCGGGTTCGGGATCCGAACCCGATCCGAACTTCGTCCCGAACCCGAACCCCATTGAAGTCAATGGGGACCCGAACTTTTCGGCACTAAAAAGGCTGTAAAACAGCCCAGGAAAGAGCTAGAGGGCTGCAAAAGGCAGCAACATGTAGGTAAATCCCCTGCAAACAAATGTGGATAGGGAAATGAATTAAAATAAAAATTAAATAAATAAAAATTAACCAAAATCAATTGGAGAGAGGTTCCATAGCAGAGAATCTGGCTTCCCGTCACCCACCACTGGAACAGTCCATTCTCAGATATTTAGGCCCCGGCACCCAGGCAGAGGAGAGAGGTCCCGTAACAGAGAATCTGTCTTCATGTCAGCAGAGAATTAGTCTGCATGTCATAGCAGAGAATGAGGCTTCACGTCAGCCACCACTGCAACAGTCCATTGGCATATATTTAGGCCCAGCACACACACAGGCAGAGGAGAGAGGTCCCGTAACAGACAATCTGGCTTCATGTCAGCAGAGAATCAGTCTGCATGTCATAGCAGAGAATCAGGCTTCACGTCAGCCACCACTGCAACAGTCCATTGGCATATATTTAGGCCCAGCACACACACAGGCAGAGGAGAGAGGTCCCGTAACAGAGAATCTGGCTTCATGTCAGCAGAGAATCAGTCTGCATGTCATAGCAGAGAATGAGGCTTCACGTCACCCACCACTGCAACAGTCCATTGGCATATATTTAGGCCTAGCACACAGGCAGAGCAGAGAGGTCCCGTAACAGACAATCTGGCTTCATGTCAGCAGAGAATCAGTCTGCATGTCATAGCAGAGAATGAGGCTTCACGTCAGCCACCACTGCAACAGTCCATTGGCATATATTTAGGCCTAGCACACAGGCAGAGCAGAGAGGTCCCGTAACAGACAATCTGGCTTCATGTCAGCAGAGAATCAGTCTGCATGTCATAGCAGAGAATCAGGCTTCACGTCAGCCACCACTGCAACAGTCCATTGTCATAAATTTAGGCCCAGCACCCAGGCAGAGGAGAGAGGTCCCGTAACAGACAATCTGGCTTCATGTCAGCAGAGAATTAGTCTGCATGTCATAGCAGAGAATCAGGCTTCATGTCAGCCACCACTGCAACAGTCCATTGGCATATATTTAGGCCCAGCACCCAGGCAGAGGAGGGAGGTCCCGTAACAGAGAATCTGTCTTCATGTCAGCAGAGAATCAGTCTGCATGTCATAGCAGAGAATGAGGCTTCACGTCACCCACCACTGCAACAGTCCATTGGCATATATTTAGGCCTAGCACACAGGCAGAGCAGAGAGGTCCCGTAACAGACAATCTGGCTTCATGTCAGCAGAGAATCAGTCTGCATGTCATAGCAGAGAATCAGGCTTCACGTCAGCCACCACTGCAACAGTCCATTGGCATATATTTAGGCCTAGCACACAGGCAGAGCAGAGAGGTCCCGTAACAGACAATCTGGCTTCATGTCAGCAGAGAATCAGTCTGCATGTCATAGCAGAGAATGAGGCTTCACGTCAGCCACCACTGCAACAGTCCATTGGCATATATTTAGGCCTAGCACACAGGCAGAGCAGAGAGGTCCCGTAACAGACAATCTGGCTTCATGTCAGCAGAGAATCAGTCTGCATGTCATAGCAGAGAATCAGGCTTCACGTCAGCCACCACTGCAACAGTCCATTGTCATAAATTTAGGCCCAGCACCCAGGCAGAGGAGAGAGGTCCCGTAACAGACAATCTGGCTTCATGTCAGCAGAGAATTAGTCTGCATGTCATAGCAGAGAATCAGGCTTCATGTCAGCCACCACTGCAACAGTCCATTGGCATATATTTAGGTCCAGCACCCAGGCAGAGGAGGGAGGTCCCGTAACAGAGAATCTGTCTTCATGTCAGCAGAGAATCAGTCTGCATGTCATAGCAGAGAATGAGGCTTCACGTCAGCCACCACTGCAACAGTCCATTGGCATATATTTAGGCCTAGCACACAGGCAGAGGAGAGGTTCATTCAACTTTGGGTAGCCTCGCAATATAATGGTAAAATGAAAATAAAAATAGGATTGAATGAGGAAGTGCCCTGGAGTCCAATAATATATGGTTATGGGGAGGTAGTTAATGTCTAATCTGGACAAGGGACGGACAGGTCCTGTGGGATCCATGCCTGGTTCATTTTTATGAACGTCAGCTTGTCCACATTGGCTGTAGACAGGCGGCTGCGTTTGTCTGTAATGACGCCCCCTGCCGTGCTGAATACACGTTCAGACAAAACGCTGGCTGCCGGGCAGGCCAGCACCTCCAAGGCATAAAAGGCTAGCTCTGGCCACGTGGACAATTTAGAGACCCAGAAGTTGAATGGGGCCGAACCATCAGTCAGTACGTGGAGGGGTGTGCACACGTACTGTTCCACCATGTTAGTGAAATGTTGCCTCCTGCTAACACGTTGCGTATCAGGTGGTGGTGCAGTTAGCTGTGGCGTGTTGACAAAAGTTTTCCACATCTCTGCCATGCTAACCCTGCCCTCAGAGGAGCTGGCCGTGACACAGCTGCCTTGGCGACCTCTTGCTCCTCCTCTGCCTTGGCCTTGGGCTTCCACTTGTTCCCCTGTGACATTTGGGAATGCTCTCAGTAGCGCGTCTACCAACGTGCGCTTGTACTCGCGCATCTTCCTATCACGCTCCAGTGCAGGAAGTAAGGTGGGCACATTGTCTTTGTAGCGTGGATCCAGCAGGGTGGCAACCCAGTAGTCCGCACAGGTTAAAATGTGGGCAACTCTGCTGTCGT